>NW_015505671.1:102097-105860 GCF_001515645.1 Sinocyclocheilus grahami
ATCACAAATGCAGACATGGTTTTATGTTTACGCAGCGCGATGCAACACAACGTGTAAAAAGACAGTATAAGTCATTATAATCCATAATTATGTCCCCACTGGATGCAACGAATGCCTCGTTTATAATGGGTTTTCATGTTTTTGAATCATCGCTCCGGCCTGCCAGGGCATCATCACAGTATGATAGGGGCGTAACATTTTCGTCACACGCTTGAGGTATTCGGCCAATCATAACGTACAGGATAGCTGGCCAATCAGAGCACACCTCGCTTTTCAGATCGATGAGCTTAGTAAAAATCGACGTTTCAGAAAGGCGGGGCATAGAGGAGAAACGATAATGTACAGTATGTGGAAAATAATGTTTTTTTAACCTTAAACCGCATAAACACATTTCATTACACCAAATACACAAAATAATGTTATTTTTAGCAACATCATATGACCCCTTTAAAAATTGTCTTTGATCTTTCAAGCTCTATCATTGCAGTCAGTGGGTGTTGCATTGCTTCAGTACAAAAGAAGTTAAATAAAAAGCGCCCATCCATAAAAACAATTGTCTCACATGGCTCCGGGGGGTAAACAAATACCTCCGGTGGCGAATTGATGCATTTTTGTAAGAAAAATATCCATATTCAAAACTTAATAATCACTTTAATCTAGCTTGCACTCACTGTTGTAAATGGAAGCAGCTGCAGGCGGATGACGTATGAGGTCGGCATCGTGCATGCGCCGCTCAGAAGTGACGCACGCAGAAACGCAGAGGAGATATCAAAACAAAACACCGGTCAAGAATTAGAAGTACAAAACAAGGATTTGTAAAGAAGAATGTCAGAGGATTTCGATATAAGCCAAGAGGAGACTGGTTTTCCTTTGCTAAAGTAAGGAAACTTTGCTTCCTTTGATCCTGTAAACAAACGTGGGTTTTCACGAGCCTGTAAACAAATGTTGGTTTTCACGAGACTCACCAGCGCATGCGCAACACTGACCTCATACGTCATGCTCCCGAAATGGCTTCTGTGTACAACTGCTGGCACAAGCTAGATTAAAGGGATTATTAAGTTTTGAACATGGATATTTTTCTTACAAAAACGCATGGATTCGCTACAGGAGGCCTTTGTTCAGCCCCCGGAGCCGTGTGAGACACTTTTTTTCATGCATGGGCACTTTTTATTTAACTTATTTTGAACTGAAGCAATGCAACACCCGCTGACTGCAATGATAGAGCTTGAATTTATTTATCTGCCATTTATTTTCAAATCCAATGCTCCCTTACAAAGGGTTAATGGTGTTGTTGAAATGAGAAAACATTTTGAGTGTTGAGTAATTAAATTTGAAGTGAAAATTAAGAACTACTCTGCTTCCTCTGCACCTATCACTTGCGGGGTATCTCAAGGCTCCGTTTTGGGCCCGGTTTAATTATATATATATATACATTTTATATATATAAAGTGGTGTGAAAAAGTGTAGGCCCCCTTCCTGATTTATTATTTTTTTGCATGTTTGTCACACTTTAATGTTTCAGATCATCAAACAAATTTAAATATTAGTAAAAGATAACACAGGTGAACACAACATGCAGTTTTTAAATTAAGGTTTTTATAGACCCCAATGCGTTACAGCCGCACAGCTACAGAGAAGAGAAAATTCCACATAAACAATTCATATTATCATATTATTCATATTATTCATGTTATGCATAACATAACATTTACATAAAATGGCATTCACTTTCCCTACATGTGACTGAACAATTCTAAAAATGCAGGATCCATTCAGAACCATTAAGTTTTTTAAAGTCAGATCAGGGCTGGCAAGGCTGAGCACGATTTGCCCACTCAATAGAAAATCAGTCAGAATAAAATGCAGTTCTCAGCACTGCCCTTGGCTGCTTCTCGTCCTGCCTTAAGGCATGAGCTTTTTCCATTGAGATTGGGAATAACTCTTTTTTTTTCTCTACACCTTTTACCTGCGGGGTACCTCAAGGCTCTGTTTTGGGCCTGGTTGCTTTGTTAGAAATATTTTTTTTCAGAAACACAACATCTGATACTATTGTTATATTAGATGATACTTCCTTTTCTTCCTTACAAACTCTGTATGCCACAGGGACAATAAAGTTTATATGGCTACCAACCTTTTGGTAAGGCGTAAACGTATGTGCCATTGGATAATATGCAATGGTAAACAATGCTTATGAATCACATTCAATAACACTTTCACCAAAAAGTCACATTTGCAGATATTATAGGTCTCAGAGGGGTGATCTGGGACTTAAAAAAAACAAACATATTGGTAATCAGCACCTAAGCAGTCAGTTTATTATATGATATCACATAAATAAAGTTAATTCAGTGTACTGACGCATGCAACAGTAAAAACCTGTTAACTGTAAGTTACCTTACCATATAATGTATGGTGGAAAACTGTAAATGATTTAACATCGCATTATATGTTTGTGTATATGTTTTAGTTCCATGGATTCAACTGAATTCAGATGGTAACTTAGCAATAAAGACGCTGTGCTGATTTCCACGCTCACCTTCCATTCTCTGCTGCTCTGCGACATTAACTCAAAGATTCACCTGGACATGACTTTACAGAGGATGAATAACAATGATGTTTCAGCAGAAGATAAATATACACAGGCAGAGCAGACAGAGTGAAGCCGTGACGGTGGGAGGAGAGGAGAATAAGCCATACCTTACAGCCACTGCTGATGTCGTGACCCCAGTGGTTGGGCGCACATTTGTCACATCTCTCTCCCACGGTGTTGGGCGGACAGATACACTGACCTGTGTTAGCATCACAGTTATTTCCCACATGGGCACACTGGCACGCTGCGAGACAGACAGAAACAGAGAGCAGGTTAATTGCGGAGAGCAGCTGAGCACCTGTTCTAAATGTCAGCGCCGGCTCTGCTCTCTGCTGTGGTAATATCAGTGTGATAGCGTGACAGAAGACGCTCCGGCTGGAAGGAGAAGGGCAAATTTGCACACCATCCCGATAGAGAATTACATTATTCTTAATGAAATGAACACCGCAGATGAAAACTGTAGCGCTTACAGGTCAGGCTCGTTGACATCCACATTCAGGAACTGAGCTGGAATCTAAAAGCCATTGCCTGATATCTGATTGGTTGGCGCACAACCTTTTGCTCTTCCATAGATCAAGCAGTTCCATATTTCACTTTCCTGTTATGCTTCATTTACAGTAGTGAATTCAATTTCAGCTGTAAATCAGCTCTACAGAAGACAGTAGTGTCATTACTCGGCTTGATTCAGTTCAAACAATCCGATAGTGTCACTGCAGTTCAATAATGTTGCAGAATATTATTAAGTGTCTGTAAAACAGAAAGAGTATAAGAGCTATAAAATGAATGTGGATAGAGGCTCAGATCATTTGATAAGGATACATGTGGTATCTTATATGTGGTAAATCTGAGCATAGTTTAAGATATACGGACATATGGATGTAAATTAGAAATGCTGCTAAAATAATAACAACAAACCACCACTGGTTCCAAATCCCCAACATTAATTTAGACTAAATTGCCATTACTCATCCTGGTGCATTTAAAACAATTATAATAAAATAATAAATAAAAATGAATAAACAACATTCATTTTATACTAATGTTTACTAACCTGCATTGCCCCTATCAAATAAACAAATAAACATGACACACTTGTGACATTACTGTAAATTAAAGATGAGTTTAGATTGACTTTTGCAAAACGCACAGGAAAAAAACAACAACAGTATATGG
>NW_015505671.1:106373-107223 GCF_001515645.1 Sinocyclocheilus grahami
TATTAATTTAGGCTAAATGAAATTAATATTGGGGATTGCTGATTTATCCATTCTGGTGCATTAAAAAAATAATAAATAAAACTAATAAGATAATAAACAAACAGAATTATTTTGTTTAAGTTGTGTACATTTATTTAATGATTACTGCTACAAAATGAAATCAGACCAACTGGGAACTAAAACTCTTTAAAAGTGGATTTCTAAATGTGCCATAAATGTAGAAATGGAAAATAAAACAAAACCTCTCATATAATTTTTAGTTTAACCTGCTGACAAGAACAGATGTTTTTCATGTGTAGGTGGCGTTTAACCTTTAGAAAAATAACAACAAAAATTGACTTTATACAGAGCTGTTTTTGCACCTACTCGTGGAATGTGCCTTGTTTAGTCATGCAAACAGTACAATATCTTCTGCATTTATGTAAAACCTCCTTCAGTCTCGTTTAGTGACTCAAAGACCTTCATAAACACAGCCCAGATCACAGCACTTAACAGCCATGCAGATATTGCAGATCAAACCAAACCACAAGACTGTGCCTCTGTCTCCAGTCTGTACTCTGTTCCCTTTTTACAAAAATACATTTTGAGAGGTAAACTTCCAACAATGTCATGTTAATGATCAAAAATGATCATGCAGTGATGATAAATCTGCACGCGCCATGTGGATGTGAAGTCACTGTGGCAGCCATTGCTGTGGGTGATTGACAGCCATCTGTCTGCTAGGAACAGGTGCGCTGTCACCGTAGCAACCAACGAGAAGCGGCCCTGGCACAAACTGTCAGTGGCACCCCATGGATGCCAGATAAATGAAGACACACACACACACACACACACACACACACACACACAC
>NW_015505671.1:107233-108456 GCF_001515645.1 Sinocyclocheilus grahami
TATATATATATATATATATATATATTCATTTTATATTTTCCTATATTCATTTATATTCAGTATACATTTTTAGAAACACAACATCTCATACTATTTTTAGACAATATTCAGCTTCTACTAAAACTGAGTTCTCCTTTACAAACTCTGTTTGCCACAGAGACATTAAAAGTTAAATAGCCATCAACCTTTTTCGTAAGCAAAGTTTTACCAGAAACTGCTTTATGTGAGGAAGAGATGTTAACTTGTGTGTCATATGTGCCATTGGATAAAATGTAAAGGCAAACAATGCTTAGGAATCACATTCAGTTCAGTAATTAAATATAAAGGAAATAATTTAGAATGTGAAGTAAAGTAAAATTTAAGTTTTCTTCAATAAATCCACTATCAGTTCAAGATATTTCAGAAGGTGTTTAAAACTGATGTAAAACAGTTGCTTTAGAAAGTAACAAAACAAAATGTTGAATCTTATTGATGAAAAAGTGCCATCATATGACTTGTGTGTTTACTCACCCTCATACGGATGAGTCTTGTGGCCTCCATACATGAGCTGCTCAAGCCGAAGCAGTAGCACTGACTGCAGCCCAGTGGATTCCTGTGACTGAGGCCGAAAGAGCCCATCTTACAGCGGTCACACTTCACTCCCTCCACATTGGCCTGAACACACACGCATTCACATTAGTGTTGTGTGCTGGGGGCTGCATTTACCAAAAAAAAATGTAAGCCTAAGCAGATCATATAAAACATCAGCATCAGTGATCTTCATGATCTACTTAGGCTTACAATGCTTTTTGGAAATGCAGCCCAGGGCAGCTTCTCTTACAGTTGTCATGTGGAAACAGCAGTTTTACCAGATTGGAGCATTATACAGTAATTCATTGTCAGTGCATTTCTATACCCCTAATAATCCTAATAATTATGATATGACAGTTCTAATGAAAAATCCCTTTGATCACAAGTTACTGTACAACACTATTAGTAGATCAGTGGCTATATTTCGAGCTCTTGGACATTACCTTGCAAGAGCATTGCCCACTTCTGTCTGCACATGCGCAGAGCCCAGACTCTGCATCGCAGGTGTCCAGTGACGAGCCTGCTACCGAGCACTGGCAGGAAATGCATTGTGGGAAGTCTCTGTAACCCAGCTTACACTCATCACATTTCTCGCCCCTGAACTGCTCATGGCACATACAGCAGCCAGTGTTCACATTACACTGCTGTGCCAC
>NW_015505671.1:108519-109014 GCF_001515645.1 Sinocyclocheilus grahami
ATGGCACATACAGCAGCCAGTGTTCACATTACACTGCTGTGCCACTGACCCCAATGCGTTATAGCCGCACAGCTACAGAGAAGAGAAAATTCCACATAAACAATTCATATTATCATATTATTCATATTATTCATGTTATGCATAACATAACATTTACATAAAATGGCATTCACTTTCCCTACATGTGACTGAACACTTCTAAAAATTCAGGATCCATTCAGAACCATTAAGTTTTTTAAAGTCAGATCAGGGCTGGCAAGGCTGGGCACGATTTGCCCACTCAATAGAAAATCAGTCAGAATAAAATGCAGTTCTCAGCACTGCCCTTGGCTGCTTCTCGTCCTGCCTTAAGGCATGAGCTTTTTTCCATTGAGATTGGGAATAACTCTTTTTTTTTCTCTACACCTTTTACCTGCGGGGTACCTCAAGGCTCTGTTTTGGGCCTGGTTACTTTGTTAGAAATATTTTTTTTCAGAAACACAACATCTGATACTA
>NW_015505671.1:109686-120286 GCF_001515645.1 Sinocyclocheilus grahami
CTGCTCTCTGCTGTGGTAATATCAGTGTGATAGCGTGACAGAAGATGCTCCGGCTGGAAGGAGAAGGGCAAATTTACACACCATCCCGACAGAGAATTACATTATTCTTAATGAAATGAACACCGCAGATGAAAACTGTAGCGCTTACAGGTCAGGCTCGTTGACATCCACATTCAGGAACTGAGCTGGAATCTAAAAGCCATTGCCTGATATCTGATTGGTTGGCGCACAACCTTTTGCTCTTCCATAGATCAAGCAGTTCCATATTTCACTTACCTGTTATGCTTCATTTACAGTAGTGAGTTCAATTTCAGCTGTAAATCAGCTCTACAGAAGACAGTAGTGTCATTACTCGGCTTGATTCAGTTCAAACAATCCGATAGTGTCACTGCAGTTCAATAATGTTGCAGAATATTATTAAGTGTCTGTAAAACAGAAAGAGTATAAGAGCTATAAAATGAATGTGGATAGATGCTCAGATCATTTGATAAGGATACATGTGGTATCTTATATGTGGTAAATCTGAGCATAGTTTAAGATATACGGACATATGGATGTAAATTAGAAATGCTGCTAAAATAATAACTACAAACCACCACTGGTTCCAAATCCCCAACATTAATTTAGACTAAATTGCCATTACTCATCCTGGTGCATTTAAAACAATTATAATAAAATAATAAATAAAAATGAATAAACAACATTCATTTTACACTAATGTTTACTAACCTGCATTGCCCCTATCAAATAAACAAATAAACATGACACACTTGTGACATTACTGTAAATTAAAGATGAGTTTAGACTGACTTTTGCAAAACGCACAGGAAAAAAACAACAACAGTATATGGCTTGAAATGAAATGAGGAGGACTTTAAAAAGTCAGAAAGTTGACTCTTTAGTGATCTGTACCTTTAAAGCTTTTCCTACCCTATGGAATTACTGTTATTCAGAACAAATACTGAATTTTGTACAACTAAAAATCCAAATGCACGGGTGGATCTGGACTGAATTACAGAGGCACAAAGGGTTCGGAGGTGAATTCTTACGTGTGCAGCCGCCTTCCTGAAAGCTGAAGTGTCCGGGAGCACAGCGGTCACACTTCTGTCCCGTCACACCAGGCTGACAGCGACACTGACTGCTCTCATCACAATCAAACGACTTCGATCCAAATGAATTGCAATGGCATGGGACGCAGCCTTGAGCGCCCTGCATGTGTAAGCCAGACTGGAGAGACAGAGAGGAGACAGTGAGGAGGGACAAATAAGGCGATTCTCAGAGTGATGGCTAGACTATGCTGTGTGGCACTTTCCACAAATAAGGTGCAAGTAGTTTAAGAAAGCAATGAAGACACAGATCCCATATTTTTAGAGCGAGGACTATTACAGATGTTGGAGAACCCAGATGTATCAATTGAATCTCCACAGATTGTGGTTCAACCATTAAACCCTCAATCTGTTATAAGAATCAAATATATTATAGTTAAATGAATATATTAACAACTACAAACCACCACTGGTTCCAGACTGGAAATCCCCAATATTAATTTAGGCTAAATGAAATTAATATTGGGGATTGCTGATTTATCCATTCTGGTGCATTAAAAAAATAATAAATAAAACTAATAAGATAATAAACAAACAGAATTATTTTGTTTAAGTTGTGTACATTTATTTAATGATTACTGCTACAAAATGAAATCAGACCAACTGGGAACTAAAACTCTTTAAAAGTGGATTTCTAAATGTGCCATAAATGTAGAAATGGAAAATAAAACAAAACCTCTCATATAATTTTTAGTTTAACCTGCTGACAAGAACAGATGTTTTTCATGTGTAGGTGGCGTTTAACCTTTAGAAAAATAACAACAAAAATTGACTTTATACAGAGCTGTTTTTGCACCTACTCGTGGAATGTGCCTTGTTTAGTCATGCAAACAGTACAATATCTTCTGCATTTATGTAAAACCTCCTTCAGTCTCGTTTAGTGACTCAAAGACCTTCATAAACACAGCCCAGATCACAGCACTTAACAGCCATGCAGATATTGCAGATCAAACCAAACCACAAGACTGTGCCTCTGTCTCCAGTCTGTACTCTGTTCCCTTTTTACAAAAATACATTTTGAGAGGTAAACTTCCAACAATGTCATGTTAATGATCAAAAATGATCATGCAGTGATGATAAATCTGCACGCGCCATGTGGATGTGAAGTCACTGTGGCAGCCATTGCTGTGGGTGATTGACAGCCATCTGTCTGCTAGGAACAGGTGCGCTGTCACCGTAGCAACCAACGAGAAGCGGCCCTGGCACAAACTGTCAGTGGCACCCCATGGATGCCAGATAAATGAAGACACACACACACACACACACACACACACACACACACACACACACACACACACATCCCATCATGCAAAGCTGTGAGCCAAAGTGACAAAACTCTCCTCCAAGAGAACTCATAACCGTGCCTGGCGCTTTTTAAAGACTAAGAAAAGACTAAAACATTAAGAAGCACAGCATTTGACAGTTGCTTTCTGTGCATGAGAGTGATTAACTCTCTTAAGCACTACTTAACTAATGTTACATGTAAATGTATAATTAAAGGCCAAAGCAGACTGCACACATTATGTTTCATCTGTCTTAAAGCCAAAGGCTGTCTTTTTGAATTATGTACTGTATATATATTTTGGGTCTCATTCACTAATAACTGTACACAAGTTGTGTACTTAAGCATGCAGAAATGTTTCTCATGCAAAACTAATGCACAAACACAATTGCACATGGATTTGTTCTTGATCTTCAGTTAAAGCAATAAATTGATTACTGATCTTTTGACATGTAAGATGTGACTGTAATATAAAAACATACTGTCAGTTTTACTGAACTCTAGTTCATAACAGTTATTCCATATGCAAATATGTTACCAATGGGCATGTAGCAATGGGAATTTAATCTACAACCCTTATACAAACCCTAAACTTAAACCATTTATTTCCAATTATGACTGCTTTTGATGTAAAAATCCTACCAGCACTATAAGTTCACCTCCAGGAACATTAGAAACATTGTGAATGCAATGCATGAGCCCTTTAAAGCAAAGTGTGTCATTATGGGTACCAGATGAAACACAATAAACATCTTTATGAAGAAGCCAGATCAGGCTCTGACGTGCTCATGATGTTGCTGCGAAATAAACAAGACATATTGTAAAGTCACTTAGCAACCCTGTTTCTAATAATAATAATCATATCTATAAAAAAATGTAGTGTGAACTTGTTGATTACAGTTTGTAAATGAAAATGTTCACACAGGTTTTGTGCAAAAATACGTGTTTATGCAGAGGCAGTGAAACAGACCAAGCGTAATAATTCTAAACCTGTTTTGATTAGTGTGCATGTGAGGACCTACAATGCATGATGCCCTCAGTACCGCATTATTGTTACTATAAACTATAATTAAAAGCAGCATCATACATTATAACATACATTAATGTTATATTACAGAGAATATATGTGACCCGGGACCACAAAACCAGTCTTAAGTGTCAATTTTTTTAAATTGAGATTTCTACATCATCTGAAGGCTGAATAAATAAGCTTTCCATTGATGTATGGTTTGTTAGGATAGGACCGATATTTGGCTGAGATACAAATATTTGAAAATCTGGAATCTGAGGGAGCAAAAAAATCTAAATATTGAGAAAATCATCTTTAAAGTTGTTCAAATGAAGTTCTTAGCAATGCATATTACTAATCAAAAATTAAGTTTTGATATATTTACGGTAGGAAATGTACTAAATATCTTCATGGAACATGATCTTTACTTAATATCCTAATGATTTTTGGCATAAAAGAGAAATGTATAATTTTGACCCATACAATGTATTGTTGGCTATTGCTACAAATATCCCCCAGCGACTCAACACTGCTTTTGTGCTGCAGGGACACATATTTATATAACAGAAATAAAATATAAACAATTTAGCACAAAAAAAAAAAATGCAACTACTAAACTGCAATAAGGACCTATGTATATACTGTTATAGTTTTTATTAATATTTTCAATTAGCTTTTATATTTTCAGCTTTCGTTTTAGTTATTTTTTTTATAATTTTGTTATGTATTTGTCATTTATATATATATTAGGTAGTTAGTTATTTTTTAAATATTACTATTTAGGTTTAATTTGTTTCTATTTCAGTTTATATTTATATCCAGTTCATAACATGTATTTCCAGTTACAAAAATATTGTTTCAGTTAGTTAAATTTTCATTTAAAGATATAATTTTAACATTTCATTTTAGCTTTATTTCAATTGACAAAAAATATGTTAATAGATATAGATATAATAGCCCCGGCTGGTAAACTGTAAAGAGGAGTGAACTGCATCAATGGTGAAGTTAATCTAAATAAAACAGGCAAAATTCAAAAACAGCTGATTTGAGCAGAAGTAAAAAGAAAAAGAACAACAACAATGTTATGTGTATAATGTGTATTATTTTGAACACTCTTACACTTGTTACACTCATATTAGATGTTGATTGTCACAGGAAGTCACACACATGCACACAGATCCTGTGCACCCATCATGCCGTGCGTTTACCCCTGTGCCGGGGCGATACGCCCCTCGAGGGCAGCCCCCTCTGCTTTCCCATCTCTGGATGTGTTGGATGGGAACCTGTTGGACGGGTCGCCGGGTCTCCCTGCGGGCGTGAGGCGGGCGCATGAGGTCACACCTGCGGCCCACGTATCCGGCCCAACAGATGCACCTGCCCTCAGAGTCACAGCGCTGGGACACAGAGCCCCGAGCGCTGCACTGACACGGCCTACACAACTGAGCCTCACTGTCCCACCAACAATTCGGCTGAACACACTCATTCAGAGGTTTATAAAGAGGCAGAGATAAAAATAGGAAAATATTTTTAAAAAGAAAATGAAATGAAATGTGTAATTAACATGGCCATTTAAATCTAACCCAATGACAGAAATGACTGCATTTGGTGTTGTGCATACTCACCATACACTCATCACACTGACGTCCAACAACATGTTGTCGACATTGGCACTGTCCGGTCTCCTGATGGCACAACTCTGAGAGCGATCCGTTAGTGTGACACTGACACGCTACACAGAGACACAGAGAGAAACAACTAGACATGAAGATGTTACATCTAGAGAGATAGTAAATTATATTTTGTTTTGATCTCCTTTATATCCAGTACTGCCAGTGAAACATTTGGAATATGGTTGTCATTGGTATTAAATGTCTCTGAAGGTGTTGGTGCCAATAGCCTCGTGGTTAGTGTGCTGACATACAGTATAGCTCAACTGTACTCATGGTGACCCGAGTTCAATTACCGTCTTGAGATCCTTTACTATTCCTTCTTCCCCCAATGCTTTCCTTTCTGCTCTCTAACGTGTAAGGTTCCATTTATTTGATGAAAATACAGTAAAAACAGTAACATTGTGCAATATTATTACAATTTCAAATAACTGTTTTCAAATTTTAATGTACTGTATCTGAATGACTAACAAAATAACTAACAATACTTGATAATAATTAAGCATTATATTCAGGGTTGCCAGGTCCCATGAAACTTTCTAGCCCAAATCCCACTCAAAATCCACCCACACGGAATGAAAACTCGCCCATTTTCCTCCGGACGCAACCCACAGTCCTGTAATTTTTCTTTCAACTGCAACCCTGTTTATGCTAGGTATTTCTGCTTCCTTTGGTCTCTGTGTTTCCTGTGTTCAGTTCCCGTTTCATTAGTTGCCTTGGTTTTTGATCCTGACCTAGTTAGTTTCCAGTGTATCTGATCATGTTCTTCACTTAGGTCTTCTTTGGTTGTTAGTTTTCAATGTATATATTGTCCTGTGTTGTATGTAGTTTGTTGGTTATTGTTGCTTTTAATGGTGTTCTTAGTATCCCGCATTACCAAGTTCTTTGTTTTTGTAAATTAACTACTACTGCTGCTGCAAGTTGATCCAAGCATCTACTCTCTCCCTGCCTGTTACACTGTTACAGAATAACCAACCCACAAATATTTATGGATCTAGGAGCAGTCTCTCTCCACCTCGAGGACCAACTCCTGTACCCGATCCTGAGCCGAAGCCAAAGCCTGCCACAAACCCTGAGCCAGAGGCCGCCAAATTGTTTGACTTGGAGCTAGACCTTGCCACCATTTCCATTCTGGAGCCAGAGCGAGCCTGTTGCCGTGTCTGTCTTGGAACTAGCGTTGGAGGAATTTCTGATTGACCTGTTTGCCACAACCAGTCTCCACCCTTGTGCCCACCCTCAAATTCCTTCCTGCTTGGTCAGTTCCCTCCAGCTTATTGGTCCCACCCAACCTCCAAGCTCCCTTGTTTCTGGTGGCACATCCTCCCCTGCTGGTTCTATCTAGTTCCCCAGCTCCACCCCACAATCACAAGCTTTGCCCTGGTCCTCAGATCCACCTCGGTCCTTTGACTCCTCAGCTCCACCTTGGTTCGTTGTTCCCTCGGTTCCTCTGGTCTGTCAGCCTTAACTCCACCGGGTTCCTCATCCCTCAGGCTCTGTCAATCATCACATTGACTTTGCCATGGACTTTTGCTGTACCTCGGCTCTACATCCCTTTGGCTCCACTGGGAGCTGTTATTTCGGTTTTCACAACAGAAATAAAGAAAGTCCTATTATCTTTCATTAAAATCTAAACATGCTTTAGAGGTTAAAAATGGACAATCATTGGACAAGATTACAGCACAGATCTAAGCTCCATCCTCTCGGTTCCACTTCACCCCCCTTCACTCGTTTGTGTATTTGGTTACACTTTATTTCGATAGTCCACTTTAGACATTCTATTAACTATAAGTAACTTTGTAAATACATGTCAACTACATGTCAACTAATTCTCATTAATTTGCAACTACATGTCTACTAACTCTCAGAGTAGACGGTTAGGGTAGGTTTAGGGTTAGTAGAATAAGTTGACAAAGAAAGTGTAAGAAGATATTAAGCAGACAGTCTACTAATACTCTACTAACTGCTAGTTGACATGTAGTTGACATGTATTTACAAAGTTACTTATAGTTAATAGAATGTCTAAAGTGGACTATCGAAATACTGAAACTTAGTGCTTTTTTTTTTTACTTTTGTACAAAGTGTCTGGTATTAGTTGAATGTTTTTATTTAACAATTTTCTAATTTAAAATAAGAACTTCCAAGCTAATTAAAATGAAGTATAACAATTTGAGTGAAATTTTTTATTTGAAGTTATAATTTCAAACATGAACAATTATTCATTTTTTTACACAATTTTTCACATTACAAATTTGACATTAAAAATTCCTGTTCCAATAAGACTTTGAATCACAGACTTCACCATCTGAATATGTTTTGCAATATTATAACCATATCAAATGCACTAAGCACTAATAAAATCAGTAGGAACACACAGACTCTGGGAGAACTCGTCGTCATGTTTCATGCACAACCAAGGGAATGTGTGCAACCCAAATGTGCTTTGAACTTGCCTCTGGCATGTATAACAACTAAAATTAAAAACCAGTGTGATTATTCAATATCCCATGACCCCTTTGCATGCTAATCAGTGCAGTGTGTGTAGAAAACAATCAAACAGAATGACTCTATCCTGCTTAAAATTACAGCGCGGTGTAACCGTGGGCACACTGCTGTAGGGCTGCAGGAGGACAGATTGCATTTCAATATAATGCACACACACTTTCTGAACAGCCTGACTCTGACTGAGATGGAGCACAGATGGTGTTGCATGAGGCTTGTTGGAGGGGAATCTGTGTGTATTGTCCTTGAGGGTAGACGGCCCGAGCTACTGGATCAACTCACCTCACACACACACACACATCTGCCATGCAGGCTGTCTGGAAGAACACAATTTAATTTCTACAAAAACAGACACATTAAAAACTCCTAAAGTGACAACCAAATAGGAAGGGTGAAAAATATCTGCCTTTTATTGTAGTTGTAGAGTACTTAAGAGAGGGTGCACGGTTTTCTGTTCTGGGAGTTTTTTTTCTTCTCCAAAATCAGTGTTACAACATACTATGGAAACTAATAATAATAAGTGTGTTTATATACTTGAGTATTATTTTATTGAATTTGAAATTTAATTCTTCTGAAACTGAGAACAGTTCCAAGATTAACATTTTACTTTTCACTCCTTATGATTTCATTTAGACATTTTCATTTAAATATGCACTTCTAAGTCATCTTAACTTTACAAAAACAATGATGTTCATAATATAAAATATTATTGTATCATAAAGGTCTAAATTATTTTGTGTAATAATGAACTAATAACAAGACAATCAAATTACAATTTCATAAAAATAAAAAGGAATTGTCTACAACTGCGATCATGGTAACAGTGACTTGATTGGTGGATCTCTCTACAGGATTATGGGTAGTGTAGTTCTTCACAGGGCATTCACTCAATAAACATGGTTTTTAAAAAGCTGAAATCACTCTAGATGTCTTGTACCGGCCCAAATATAATCATCTAACAAACTCAGAGGTCATGGTAGATCTGCCTTTTGGTTGATATAGTATTTATAAAAATCAGTGGCGAGCTGATATGTTTAATGTATCCATGTTATTGATCTTATTATGAACAATTATTTCATGTTTTGTATGTTTATTATTATTATTATTATTATTATTATTATTATTATTATTATTATTATTATTATTATTATTATTATTATTATTATTATTATTATTATTATTATTATTATTATTATTATTATTATTATTATTATGATATTGTATGCTATATCCTCTGTAGAAGTAATCCAGGCAAAAACAAGGGTTTTTGTTTTATTTTGCTTTCATTGACTAATCAATTTTTAGCAAAACTTTGTACAAAGATGATTCTCAATTATGTTATGAAAGATATTACAGAATGATTTATTAGACTATTTGACCTATTTGCTAAAATATATTGTCTTATACAGAGGCACAAGTCTATGGCTGGGTCTCAGGAGGATATGTATTTAATTTATGGAGAACATAATATAGCCTGATAGTTACATACAATAATAATATGAAAATACTGTTATGTGACTGTTTAACTGCTTTGATTATGGTTGGTGAGTGTTTATTTGTAGGTTCTGATATCATGACGTCCTGTTATCAGTGCTGACGTACTTGTTTGATGGGCTGAGAAGAGGACAAGCACATGGCTGACAGTCGTCTGCAGTTCCTCTGGTGGCGTCTCCATAATATCCAGGAGCACACTGGTCACAGTACGGTCCGACCGTGTGATCCCTACAGCCCTACAACACACACAAGACTAATGTCAAGATGTGTTTTAATATATATACTGTATATATATATATATATATACAGGGCAAAGACAAGTAGTCCTATATTAGTGTTCGTATCCACAAATTAAATTTACTAGGTGACCCATACTTGGAATTAGTGCTCTGCATTTAACCCATCCAAAGTGCACACACACAGCAGTGAACACACACCCGGCCATTTATGCTGCAGCGCCCGGGGAGCAGTTGGGGGTTCGGTGCCTTGCTCAAGGGCACCTCAGTCGTGGTATTGAAGAGCGCTGTACATTCACTCCCCCCACCTACAATCCCTGCCAGTACGAGACTCGAACCCACAACCTTTGGGTTACGAGTCCAACTCTCTAACCATTAGGCCACGACCACGACCCACACATATATTTATGTAAAAATGCAACATACTTTTCTGACCTGAACTTAATTAAAAAATCTAAAATAAATACAAGAACAAACAGTAACACACAACGTTATTATATTTTAAAACTATATTAAAAACTTCTTGCTGACAAATAGATAAATCATAGTGGTTTGAAGGATAGTAGTCTTTTAATGTCATCTAAAGACTCTTGTTCTAAATATGCCTGACAAGATTTTGTTGTAACTATTGTTACACTGAATGACATTTTAGTGGGCATCTTCTGTAAATCATGATAAAAATGTATGATGGTCATTGCTTTAAGTTCAGAAAAAAATAAAAAATAAACAATATGAATTCTAAACAAATAATAATAAATTAAAGCTGTATTTAACTTTAGTTTTTAATGCCTAAAAACCTCTTTTCATCTTTGACCCGTAGACAAAAAGTCTGCAGATGAGTAAATGAAACCACTTTAGAGCCACCTTAAACTTCCATCAAAAAACCTGAATCGTTCTCTCACATGCAGCTTCTGTGCAACTAAGCCAAAACTACCAATTACATTACATTCCATAAAAAAGAGACAATGTAACACCATTGCTTACATTTAATTAGGCAATACACAATATTGTGATGCCTAACTTTTAAAAGTAACACGAGGCAGTATGGATTCACACTATTAATCAGTCTTTCAGAGACACACAGTGTCAGACTAAAGGATCGGAGGGACAGTGCTAGTATTTCATCTGTGAGTGGTAAATACACATGCACACAGTGATAATCACAGCGCAATCCATCCACACACACACACACACACACACACACACACACACACACACACACACACACACACATACAATCATTCAGTCCAGCTCACTGCTGTAACAAGCTCTGGACAGAGGAAGTGATACTGGTGTATGAACATGTT
>NW_015505671.1:131461-149239 GCF_001515645.1 Sinocyclocheilus grahami
AACACACCGCGCCCCCCACCCACACACACACACACACACACACACACACACACACACACACACACACACACACATACAATCATTCAGTCCAGTTCACTGCTGTAACAAGCTATGGACAGAGGAAGTGATACTGTTGTATGAACATGTTTGTTTGCGTTTGCTAATGTTTGTTAATGTGTCAGGTATGTAATTCAATACTCACAGATCATGTGGACCCAAGCCTCATTTGTGTTTGCATAATGCATACAAATAAACAACCCATTTTAACCCGTGCCATTTACTCTGGCTTAACAATCACACACTCACTGGATAGAAGAGAAAGAACAAGACAGAAGAGAGCGTGCAACACACACACACACACACACACACACAAATTGGAATGGTTCTATTTTCTGTGACTCCATCTGAACTGCATTCACAGCAGATTGTGTTATATGCAGTTCTGTTATTATGGGCAAACAGCTACAACAATAAAAGCAGCAATGACAGTTCTGTACACTCACTATGAAAAAAGTAAAAAAAAAAAAAAAGACGGTCACACTTTATTTTAAGGTTCAATTCTCACCATTAACAAACCATTAACTATGACTTTTGCCTGAATAAACTCCTAATTTGCTGCTTATTAATAGTTAGTAAGGTAGTTGCTAAATTTAAGCATTGGGCAGGATTAGGGATATGCAGAATATGTGCTTTATAAGTACTAATAAAAAGCCAATATGTTAATAATAAGCATGCTAATAAGCAACTAGTTAATAGTGAGAATTGGTCCCTATACTAAAATGTTACCCACAATAGTTATTGGAAATGAGCAGCTGTTGAGTTATGACAAACCGTGTTGTCACACACACACATTACCAGGCAGTGTCCAGTGACGTCATGGCAGCACTCCACGTGTCCGTGGCATTGACAGAGTTCACACACGCCGTGGTACAGTGTCCCGTTCACCCTGCGGTAGCCCATCGCACACATCTGTGAAAACACACACAATAACTCATATTTAACACATCAACACACATGATACTTCACAAGGATGAGCGTGGTGTTTTGGGCAGGTTTGGCTGAAAGTGCATCAGTGTGTGAGCGTCTGTGCTGCCAGTAATTAATCTGTGCTGTGCTAATTGACGGATCATTGTAGAGCACAGAGTGCTTTGATTTACTAAATGAGGGAGAAGATTTGTTTCAGTCAACTGAAGCACAAGGGAAGTTTATAGAGCCGGCTGATAAATGCCTGTTCAGACAAAGCATGTCAAGTGTGTGTGTGTGTGTGTGTGTGTGTGTGTGTGTGTTCTTATTCAAATTGCCTTGTTTTGTTTCATTAATGTGTTTGAAGTTGCTCTCTTCTTCTTATATTTGAGTGATTGTTCTCAGTGTTTACTTTCTACACAGCTGTCGGCATGGAATCACAATTGACATTTATTTTGAAAATAATTCCATTATTTTTTTATATGCATGCTATTGGTCTTGTTGTGAACAATTCATTCATGCATATTTTTTATATACCTCGTAATCTTTGTAATTAAAATGTCAAAACGTGCTCTTCTTGTGAGACTGCCATTTATTTAAGCCAATGACATTCAGGTGTGCAACACTCACTGTTCACAGTCTAATCAACAACCGATGTTTTAAATTAAGTCCCAAATCCAAATTAAGTCCCGACCCCGTATATATATATATATATTTTTTTTTTCTTCTTTCTAACTCAGCCTTCACATCGGGACGATGCCTAAATGTGCTGTCTAGGTAGGCAGATCACTAGAACTGCTGACTGCAGAGATCTTACACACACATGCTGAATATGAAGTGGATATTGGAAATGACTACAGTGCTAAACATCACATTTGTTTTCCTGCTGTCTTTCAGTGACCCTGCTGACCCCGTCACTCTCAGAGCAGCCCGTCCTTCCCAACACTGAGCCGAGACACACAGGGAACATTTAAAGGGATAATTCATCCCAATACACAATACACATTCTGTCATCATATCCACCCTCCTGTTCTTCTAGACCCTGCATGACTATTGTTCGTCTTCAAAATACAAATGAAGATATTTTTAATTAACAACATTTTTGTTTATCTTCTCAAAGTCCATGCAACCAATACTCTGAGGCTTCAAATCTTCATACAGTCTATATGAAATTCATATGATTTGAGCGGTTTAATTCAAGTACTCCGCAGAGGCATGATCACATTACATGATGAGCAGATTTAATTTAGGCTTTTACACACTACTAGTCAAAAGTTTGAAATAATAAGATTTTGTTTTATGTATATATATTTCTGAAAGAAGTCTCTTCTACTTACCAAAGCTGCATTTATTTAACCCAAAAGCAGCAAAAACAATGAAATATCATTACAATTAAAAATAACAGTGAATATATGTGAAAATGAATATTTGTTCAAATGTAATTTATTTCTGTGATCACAGCTGAATTTTCAGCATCATCACTCCAGTCTTGAGTGTCGCTTGATCCTTTGCAAATCATAATAATATGCTAATAATATTCTGATATTGTAAACGTTACAAAATTATAAACAAATTATTTCTTTAAAAAAAAAAGTAATACTTACCCCAGACTTTAGAATGGTAAAGCATAACAGTTTCCACAAAAATATTGTGCAGCACAACTGTTTTCAACATCGATAATAATCAGAAATGTTTGTTGAGCAGCAAATCAGCATATTATACTGATTTCTGAAGGATCATGTGACACTGAAGACTGAAGTAATGATGCTGAAAATTCAGCTTTGATCACAGAAATCAATTACAGTTTAACAGATATTCCCAGAGAAAACAGCTATATTGAATTGTAGTAATTAGTAAAAAAATACTGTTTTTACTGTATTTTTTATCAAATAAATGCAGCCTTGGTGAGTAGAAGAGACTTCTGTCAAAAACATTTTTTTAATTATTCCAAACCTTGACTTATGGTGTAAAAATTGATCAGCACACACACAGTAAATAAAGGTCATCAAATATTTTCAATGGAAACTCAAGTGTGCTTGATGTGTGACTTGATTGTGGACTGCCTCAGTAGGAAAATCTATTTTTAAATAAAACAAACACATTTTAATTTAAAGAAAACATCTCAGGTTACGTATGTAACCATGGTTCTCTGAGAAGGGAACAAGACACTGCGTCCCTTAGAGGTCGCTTTGGGGAACGCCTTCAGCGTGACCCGTGTCTGAAGCATTCATCTAAAGACGACAATAACGCTGGCCGGCGACAGACTGTGACGTCATCACCCAGAACGACCACAGTATAAAAGGGCGCTGGGAGATCATGTCATCCGCTTCTTTGTCTGAAGCTTATGTCCGAAGCATGGCAAGGCAACCAGAGGAAGCAGTGTCTTGTTCCTTTCTTAGGGAACCATTGGTTACATACGTAACCTGAGACGTACCCTTCTGAGGGAACTTCGAACTGCGTCCTCTAGAGGTCGCTTTGGGGAACGGTATACCCACTCCTCCATGCTGAGGAGAGTGCATGCCAGAAACCACGGCGAGCACTAAGTACCAACTCTATCATACCCTCTATCATACCCATGGGAGTTGCCCCAAGGACGTCTTGATGGCTGTCAGTGACATTATCCCCTTCGGCAAAGGGCCTGAGCTGCATACCCTAAAATAACTTACCTTTTAAGGGCTGGGCTAGGAAGCCCAAGCCTAGGGCAGAGCTCAAGGCTTGGAATCAGAAGAGATTCCTTTAAGAGGATACGGCCAGATCTCTAAAAACCAAACCAGACCCTGGCCTGCCACCCAGGGGGGCTACCGCCGGTTCTGAATAAACCTGCTCAAAGAACTGACTCGACAGATCTTTGGTAGCAACACCCTGAACAGAAATGTATCAACAGAGATACATAAGTTGAGTGGAGCCCAAGGCGAGAACTGGGGCCTAGACCAACTCGGAACGAGGCTGACAACGCGTAACCCTTACCATACAGGATTTTAGAAAGTGTGCAGAAAGCTTAGCGTGCACACTTACCACAATGTGGATTTTAGAAAGTGCACAAAGCTCAGCGTGTGCACTTACCATAGCATAGCATTGATTTAGAAAAACCATTGCTTAAGCCCTACGTGACTGAGGTATGCTCATAAAACTGGATCCGAAGCATCTGCTCACAGATACCCACATAGGTATTGCACGCTTGCAAGAGGCCCTTCAGGGTGAAGGGAGCACAGCTAGCTCACTTAACAAGCAACTCATCAGGGAGGCAGGAGATGGTCCAGCCGCCAGACATGATTGCTATCCGGAGCTAAAAAAACTTCAAAAATAGAAGGGGGACTCGAACGCTCAGATCGAGAGAGGCATGCTCATGAAACCCCCAAGGGCACTGCTAAGCTTGACACACAAGGAGAACGGCTCAACAGGGAGGCGAAGAGAGGCCTAACAACCTGAGGCCGTTACTCAATGAAACTCAAACGAGCAGAGGACTCGATGAGAGAGGTCCACAAATGCTCAGTCGGGAGCGTCAGGCTCAAAGGCAACCCTCTGAGGTGAGGAGAACACTGCCTAGCTTGACCCAAATTGGGGCAGTTTATCAGGGAAGCAGCAAGCAGCCCAACAACCTGATGTCACTGCCACGGAGCTCAAGAGCGGAGGGTTCAACCCCTAGCGAGGAGAGAGAGGAATCCAGCTCGACTGAAGCGACCAATAGCCCAGGGTAGAGGACCTAACTCTCAAGTCGAGAGGAGGACTCACCCAGTTTGCCCAGGACCGGCGAGCTCAAAGGGACCCTCCCGCAGTGAGGGGAGCACAGCCATATCCGGGGAGCAGATAGATCGCAAATGGGACATCAGAAATGGGATCCTGCTAGAAGGCGATCACACATTTCTAAGGGAACAAAAGGTTCCCAACATAAAGGCAACTAACCAAGGAGGCGACAGAGATGGGCCTAACACTTAGTTAGTTGCAAATGGGTTTCTTCGGGAGCAGCGCTCTCGGCTCTCAAGCTGAGGAGGGCCCTACAGAACATACTGGGAGCGACTCATAGCTAACCCTCACAGTGAGGGGAGCACTTCTCAGCTCGACCGGAAGGGGGCGCTAGATTAGAAGGGGTAACCCAGCAGAGCCCAATAAGAGATAGTCCACTGGTGCAGCTGGACATGGTCTCCTGCTTTCTATCTCAATAGAGAGCGTGTGTCCCGTGTATCCAGACCTCGATAGTATCTGAAGAAATAGCGGGACCCAATAACCATTCATGCGTGTAGAGCTTACTGCTCCTCAGAGCAGAAGCATACAAGAGGGGTTTCCACAGAAACACAAATCCCTCTACCTCAGAGAATGCAGTGTACTCAAGACCACTCCGCAGAGGGGCGATTACTGGTTCGACCGCAAGGTCGGTGTGACAGGGAGGACCCGCGGGCCTGACCGTCTATGGAGCGTTGAGCTCCTCAGCACCTCAGCGAGAGGAGCTCTAGCTCAGAGAATGTGCATGATGGTTAAGGAATGACTCAAATCTCGGCAGACCGCTCAGGGTGAGAAATGAGTAGTGCACCCTGGCCAGTAGGATAGGGAGCATGTCACGAAGCATGTACTAGAGTACTAGCCTGTGAGAAGTACCCGCAGATCCTGAGGTTACAGCGTTATACTGGGGACCTGATGCTGGAGGGCTTCTGCAGAAGCTCAGGCTGCGTGTCCAAGCCGAAGATGAGGGCTTTCACCAGCCTGGATCCAGAACCGATGAGTGAAACCATTACTTTAATCGGTCAACAGCAGGAGGTCCTGACTTAGCAGAACAGGTCTGAGTAGCACTGCAAAGAAAGGCTAGTATCGAATACACAAGAACTAGCAGTAGAGTAGATGAAATGGATCGTACTCACCAACCATGGCTCCCGCGCATGACTCAGGCTTATGGATATAGGCTGGAGGCAAAATCAGAAGAGCACTGGGGCGTGAGTCGTGACGTCTTCTGAGCCTGCCTTTGATCCTTAGATCGAGACGGGCCAGGACCCCTTTGATGTTCGGACTCAGACCTGGACCTTCGTGGAATGAAGGATTTAAAGGCAGCCGAGCGCATCTTGGCCTCCTTAAACTTCTCGACCACTGTCTCGATGGAAGTGCCGAAAAGCTCAGAAGGGGAAACTGGCTTATCAAGAAGACCCGATATCCACCAGATTCACCCACAGATGTCTCTCCATAACCACCATGGCACTGCCCTGCTTAGTGGCACGGAGAGCAAGATCTGTTGTGCGACGCAACTCATCAGGGGATAAACCCTGGCCTTTACCCAGGTCTTTCAGCAGATCAGCCTGATAAGCCTGAAGCACCGCCATGCTGTGCAACGAGGTTGCAGCCTGACCTGCTGCCGCGCATGCCCTGCCTTTCAAACGAGATGTATCCTGAAGGGGTTTGGACGGCAGGGAGGGAGCCTTAAGAGAACATGTCTCCCCCATAGAGAGACAGCAGGCCAGCGTCTGTTCAACAGGGGGCATCTTTTCATAACCATTCTCACGCATGCCTCCGTGCCTCAGCAGCAAAGGGTCTCTCTCTTGGCTGTCTCTCTTTCCTCGAAAAGAGAGACAAACGAGAGCGGAGCTTTTCCATAGAAAAAAGCTCACTGTGCACGCCAGCTGCCCCCTCGAGGACATCACGCGCATGCTCTTTGCCCAAACAAAAGACGCAAAAATCATGTGTGTCATCAGGTGTCAAATAACGAGGACACGGATCCACACTTCTTAAATGCCTTACTAGTGCTCGACATGGTAAAAAAGAATAATCGTTTTTACCGAAAAGGCACACTTCAAACAAAACAAAAAAAAGTCCTTGAAGACGAAGAAGATGGTGGTTGCGCCGGGTGATGACGTCACAGGCTGTCACTGGCCAATGTCATTGTCGTGCTTAGATGTATGCTTCAGACACCGGTCATGCTAAAGGCGTTCCCCAAAGCGACCTCTAGAGGACGCAGTTCGAAGTTCCCTTAGAAGGGAACAAATTATTTCTATTATGATTTTAGTTTGTAGTCATTACAATTAGCTTCCCTTTCATGGGAACTTCGAACTGCGTCCTCTAGGGGTCGCTTTGGGGAACGCCTTTAGCATGACCGGTGTCTGAAGCATTGTGTCCTCATTTAGCCGAGTAAATGTGTGTTTGTGATTTGAGCTTTGATTTTTGGTGAAATCCAGAGGCGGACAGTAACTAAGTACATTTACTTGAGTATTGTACTTAAGTACACGTTTTGAGTATCTGTACTTTACTTGAGTATTATTTTTTCTGGGAACTTATTACTTTAATTTCACTACATTTGAAAGACAAATATTGTACTTTTCACTCCACTACATCAGTAATCACTCTTGTAGGGCTACATGAAGCGATTTCCCAGCATTTTTTTTAACACTGATCAGTTCCAAATGTGATATTTATTTACAACAATTCAATAATAAGAAATTAATATTGTGGTATATATTAGACACAATATTGTCTGATTTTGCTAAATTGTGTAAGTGAAAATATTACCTATAAAGCCACAGAAGAACTGTGCGTCTCCTAATAAAACACAAAAGGTGTTGGACTTGAAGCAGCACTGCACAGACTGTTCTGTGTGTGACATCAAAGTACCACGAGAGCGATTAGACAGCATCTAAAAAAATGTTGTTTTGATGTCAAATAAGTCTTGCAGTTTTGCTTTTTTGTTAAATCAGTGTTGCTGTTGTAAAGTTATACAGCTACGGTTGTGTTGCTGGGTTTTAAAGCAGGTTTGATTTTTCTTTCTTTCTTATCACTCTGTATTTACAGGATTTCACTGTCCACTCTGTTCAAATGTGGATGAATGGCTACACATAGATGTGTGCACACACTGTTAGGGCTGTGTGGGATCACTACAATCCTGTTTGTTTGGGGGGGGGGGAGGGGGGGTTAATTTTTTCCCCCATAGGTTTTTAACATTCTAAAAGCTCTTTATTCCAAAGATACTACAAGCTAGTCAGTGTATTCAGCAGGTGTAATGTATTGTAAGTTGCTTCAGAAGTATTGCAAGTATTACATACAACAATAAAATAGTGCATTGACATAAAAAAAGGAAATTTACTTTTGTACTTTTAAAAGCAAGTACTTCTGTACTTTTACTTATGTAAAAATCTGTCTTTACAACTTTTACTTGTAATGGAGTAATATTTGACAAGCAGTATCTGTACTTTCACTCAAGTAATGGAGTTGAGTACTTTGTCCGCCTCTGGTGATGTTACAGGGTGGGTTTATCCTGCGGTTGAGATGATCACAGTCTCATTCTGTCTCTTGGCCAGTGGGACCTGCTCACATCAGCATAAAAATCTGCTCGCTCAGAAATCAATAACCACTGCAGCTTTAATAGAGGAGACACTTATGCAGAGAGAAAGCATATCCCAGAGATTCAACACAGTCAGCCACCCCTGCGCGCACGCACGCACACGCACACACACACACACACACACACACACACACAAACACACAAACACACACACACACACACACACACACACTCACACACACACAAACACACACACACACACACACACGCGCGTGCCCTGAAACAAACTAGATATTCATCCCATTGATCAGGGTCTGTCTCAGGAGGAGCATGAGGAACACCTGACAGTAAAGTGCAGTTATTTCAGACTGTCAGTGCATCGGTCCACTGGGACGCTGTTTAAAACACACCGACCGGCTTCAATTAACACCTCTGGGCAACAGCAGTGTCTGGATTTGCTAGTTTACCAGGTGGAACCCTTGAAGACAGAGTCCTGTTTGAGGTTGTTAGAAGCAGATAAACGCTTAATCTGTATAGTATAGTCCACTTCGTTTATATCTGTGAAATAATCCATATTCATTTTGGATGAACAGAAATTTTAAAACACATTTTTTGCTAATAGAGTGCTGTATGATGTATTTTTGGAGGCCAAAACCCGGACATGAGTTGAATTATAGTGCTTCTGGTTCCATCATGCTAAAAGTCAATGGGTTTTTGGTTAAATGCCTGAAATAGCCATAGTAAATAAATAAATATACTTAAATGTAGTGCTGGGCGGTATACCGGTTCATACCGAATACCAGTGTTTATTTTTGTTATGATATGATAAATGTATTTGAAATATATTTATTTCATGCTAAGGATACTACAAATATATTTACATATTTATGTACTTAATAAAAATATTCTGCAATTGTACTTTCAGTCTGCTAAATTAAAACTACTAATTTTATGTTTAATGCAGTTTAATTGTGGGGAAGTAGAGCTGAAGTCCATCAAAAGATATACTGAAGTATGTTTGATTCTGCTAAAGTGAAACTATTGCAAGTATACTTCAGGTGCACTTTAAATATCTTGCATTTAAAGACTGATATTATTCAAAGATCATACAATCTTCATCAATAGTGACATTAAAACACATGTTGGACTTGCCATTAGGAAATGTGCGCTGGGCACAAGTAGCACTCCAAATAAAGTTTAATTATCATTTTTATATCAGTAAGTCTCGAGCGATGCGTCAGTAAATATGTTAATAGATTTTAACTATACTTAGTATGAAATAAATGGATTTTAAATATAGTACTTTTTTACTAGGGAGATCAGTGGAGAACACAAGCGCAATATATTTTCACATTAATATATATTTTCTACAATATAAAATACATCAGTAATAACCTCTTGTGATTTTTAAAAAGCTTTTACTTGTCTTGAAAAAGGCAGTTGATAACAAGTGTCTAAATGGCACTACAGAGGTTGTCAGAGACATTAAAATTGACAAAGAACAGGAAAACTCATCTATTCACTTGCCTCGTTGTGTTTATAATCATGCTCTTGAAAAGCATTCTACTGTACTTTTCAAAAATAGATAGAGCTGTTAAAGTCATGCAACTGCAGTGTATTTTGTTTATATCCTATGCTTAGCTTTTTACTTTTGACGATTGTATTTAGGCATCAAAATTCATAAAAGTTGTGTTCATCTGTGAAGCTTATCATTACGAGCAAAACCTGTAAGAATCATAAACGTTTGTTGGTTACAGAGCTCATTTTCGGCAATAATCGAAAAAGCCAATGGAAAAATCCTATTGTTTTTTTGTAGAGGGAACCAGGCTGATGCCAACATATAGGTTGACCTACAAATATACTGTGCTCTAATGCACTACAATGTTTGCGTTACTCCCTAAAAAGTAATTACATTTCTTAGTTACTTTTTATGGAAAGTAATGCGTTATGTTACTTTTGCGTTACTTTTTAAATCTGGGCAGGGCTTGCTTGTTTGTTTTTAATATAAAACAGTCTGTCTTCTTTTACAAATGTAAAAGCCCTTTCACACCAAAAGTGAAATGAATACTCCTCAGGCTGAAGGAAATGTAAATTCACGTCTGTACAGTAGAGGGCGCAACTAAAAAATAATTACATGAAGAATATGACGCAGGAGAAGAAAGTTCAACACTTTCAGCAATAACAAAAATCAAACACAAATGTGTCATTTTTGCTTAGTATGGTTGAATTGTATCATCAAACATCAGCAGCAAAGACATTGGTTAATAAAATGGGATTAAATACATAAATGATATTTGTCTTATTTAACATATTTAATTATTGCATGTTCGTGTAATATTCTGAGTTTGCATTTGACTGTTTTTATTTACTTTGAAGAATACTGAATCTGTTTTTGTGCGGGTGAGATGAGTAAACACATGTTCGTATTTAGTCTAGAACTGCAGTAAGATCATGTTCACACACAATGCTCTGCACTGACTCCTGATTTCTCTCAACATGGCAACACGAGAGCTGTTAGTCAAGACATAGAAAAACAACTTAGCTGGCATTATGTATTTGAACAATTAACTCAGATGTTTCCTTCTAAATTAAAAGTAATGCGTTACTTTACTAGTTACTTGGGAAAAGTAATCTGATCACGTAACTCACGTTACTTGTAATGCGTTACCCCCAACACTGACTACAATCACTAGCTATGTTCCCATCCACCTATTTTTATGTGCATTTTGGATTATCGCATTAAAAAATGCTGGATGGAAACGCCAAGATGAGCAAAAATTCTAAAACTGTTGAGAACACACAATTGAGTAGGATAAACTTTTTATCCGATAAGAAAAAATGTGCATAAACTATGATGGAAACACATACAATTCCGAATAAATTCCACCATGCGCATTGAAAAAGTCATGTGACTTTGCGCTATGAGACGGGTTAACTTGACAAACCAGCGGACTGATCTCGCTTACAGCATCTATATGTTGTTTTGGTCGTTCTGAAATGCCTGAGGAAAGTCTGTCATCAAAGCATTTCTATATAGTCTTACACGACTGCGTTCCAAACAGCAGCTATCCACCTCTAAAAGCAATGACCGCATTTATTGTGTTACGTCTGCTCTCTCTGAGGCGCAAGTCATTTATTACATATGAAAATTACATTCAGTGGCTTCTCCTAGTTTATCCTAGTTCTTAGAGATATTCAGTGCCAGTTTATCAGGAAGTGACGATTTTGTTCTCTTTGACTCGTTGGATGGAAACGGTGCTTTATTCGCAAATGTGTTATGCGATAATCCAGTTTTGCGCATAAGTTAAATTCGCATCTTTGGATGGAAACATAGCTTCAGAGAAGGGTCTAAATTCTCCCGTGTCAATATAGTCTTACACGACTGCGTTCCAAACAGCAGCTATCCACCTCTAAAAGCAATGACCGCATTTATTGTGTTACGTCTGCTCTCTCTGAGGCGCAAGTCATTTATTACATATGAAAATTACATTCAGTGGCTTCTCCTAGTTTATCCTAGTTCTTAGAGATATTCAGTGCCAGTTTATCAGGAAGTGACGATTTTGTTCTCTTTGACTCGTTGGATGGAAACGGTGCTTTATTCGCAAATGTGTTATGCGATAATCCAGTTTTGCGCATAAGTTAAATTCGCATCTTTGGATGGAAACATAGCTTCAGAGAAGGGTCTAAATTCTCCCGTGTCAGACATAAGAGCATCTCCTGTCCGTTTTTACCTTGTTATATGTAGCTTTGTTTTTCTGGCTTACCTCACAGGAAGTGCCGTCATATCCGGGAGGACACTGGCACACCTCCACAGCGCGGGCCTTAACGCCGCTGCCAGAGCCTTCAGCAGCCACACTCATGCTCACGCGACCCAACCTGAGACAGACACACAGAGAGAGAGGATATCACTGCACAGGATACTGCTATAGGGCTGTCAGTTGATTACAATGCTTAATTGTGATTAATCGTATAATTCGGTTAATAGCTAAAGAGTTAATAACAGGCTTGGTTTAATAATTAGGTCCAGCAGTTTGTGGGAATTCATGCCTATTCTTACAAACCTATTCTATATTACTCAAACTGCATCAAAACACATGCTGAAATACAAACACACCATGATAAGATAATATAATGATATAATGCAGAGGTTTCCTGACACAACAGCGCTCTGCTGGTGTTCACATTAACATTTCTACTGTATGTGATATTTCTCTTGTTGAGCTCTAGAAGATTATATTTAACCATATAAAGAGTACAAATGACTTGACTGTAGTTAAACGTCTAGGTTTGAGTGTAAATAAATAAACTGTGTGTGTGTGGCTCTGATTGCTTTTAATCTACTCTGAAACATCAAATGAGTTTAAAATCTGATTGTAAAAAACAGAAAAGAATGAACCAGTTATCACAGATAAATGCATTAACGGTGTTAAATATTTGATTAATTGCATGTGTTACCTTTGTCAGCCCTAATGCTTATACCAATCTATGGTCTATAGCTGGGGTTCCATTCAACTTTCTAAATCATTCCCAGAAAAAGTCTGAAACATCTTGACTTTACTTCTTTATTGAAAACCTTGCCGTGCTTATTAAAGAATAAATTATGCATAAAAGTTCAAAAATAAAAATAAATAAACTTTAGATATCAGTCTGCATATGTGATAGACATTGGTCATGATCATCTTTGGTATCTCTTTGAATGCATCTTTCATGAAACATATCCATATTGAACAAAGCACATACAGAAGACCGGAAACAATGTGAAACAATTTTATGCATAACCCCTGTTGAAAGTAAAGTATTCAGTGACTGTTATGAAGGATGGATGCTGAAACCCTTGTGAATAACGTCAAATCTCAGGTTCACAGTCAAACGCCTCAAACAAGTCTAAGAGAGATGATTTATCCAGTATTGTTTTTTATGGTAAAACAGATGCAATATTAGATTTGATCAAAACAGATGTCTGTGACTCTAATAAATCAAATGCTACATCAAACCCTAAACTTTGCTGTTGTCATGACAAACCGTTTGCATCTTGTCTTCTGTCAGCTGTGTATGAGAATAAACAAGCAGCAGACATATTAAGGCAAATAGTGCTTTATATGTAAATATCCAGTGAGATTTTTGTCTGACAACAGCCAAGTGCTCCCACACAGAGATTTGATCTGATCGTCATCAGTCTGTCTGGAATCATGACGTGAAGAAACAGAACAAACTGAGACAGACTCAATCCAGAAGAACAACGTCTCCGAGACGCTTCAAGAAACCTTCTTGCAAAGCTACAGTGCTGTTAAAAGTTTTAGGCACTTGTGTAAAAATGCTGTAAAATGAGGATGCTGTCAAAAATAATGCCATAAATAGATTTTCTTTATCAATGAACTTCTATTAACTAAATTAAATCAACATTTGGTGTGAGCATGCTTTGCGTTTAAAGCAGCTTTTGCCCTCGGTGCACTTGAGCAGAGTTTCTCAGGAGGTTTCTCGAAGCGTCTTAGAGACGTTCTCCACAGTTCTTCTGGATTGAGTCTGTCTCAGTTTGTTCTGTTTCTTCATGTCATGAATCCAGACAGACTGATGATGATCAGATCAGATCTCTGTGTGGGAGCACAAAAATCTCACTGGATTATTACAATTAATAGCAAAATGAATGTTTGGAAATGTAAACTGATATTTCCTACTGACACACTACAGCAAAAATTGAATTAACTGACTTAAAACCATTTTTTAACTGGTGAAAATACTAGTGTTCTAATCATTTGGCCACCACTGTATATATACATTTTAAATATGTTGCATGCATGTTGCAGCAGCTTCCGTGTTGCCTTCACAGTCTACAGACAAATGAAGAAAATGTTCAGAATTCCAATTTATGATAAATTATTTGAATTCTGGATGGAACCAATCTGTGCTCTGGCTCTGGATCACAGTCCACTAAATCCTGACCTGTGGTTTGAGTGTGTGTGTGTGTGTGTGTGTGTGTGTGTGTGTGTGCCTGCGACGCTGCAGTGCACCTGTAGATGGCGCTGTGTTCCTGAGTGTAGGAGGCCCGGAGCAGCAGACGCTGGATGTTGTTGAGGACGCTGTGGAAGTCTCTCTTACTGACAGCCTGATGCTGAAAGCTCTCTGGCAGGAGATCTATCCTGCGCTCAGCTGTGGAGAACGGATACACCGCGACCCCAGAGCTGCTGTCAATCAACCTCAGCCCGCCGCCCTGAAGAGAGAGAAACACATCAACCTTCCTCCTGTCCGTCATCACATCAGGAGCAAAACTGCTGTCGTTCAGGAAATTACACACTGGCTAAGCAACAGCAGCAGTTATGTGTGCGTCTTTACTGAGCTGTGTACTTAGCTTTACAATTTGTCCCCATAATTGAGCTAGTAACAAAACCTCTCTTCCAAGACATGTAGTATAATAATTATAATCAGCTTTATATACAAGACGTCTTTGGTATGTTCTCAAACAAAGTGACTGTGTAAGTGTGGGTTTAGTTTGTTTAATCTGACCCCACATATGAACTAATATGACAAAACCTCATCTCCATTTGCAAAAACAATTCATTTATAATATAATGATTTATAATGAGCATTTTTATCAGGCTCCTATGAAAATAACATTGGACATTTTTGAAATTAAGGCATTCAATAACTGACCAATAACCTTTTATTTGCCATTAAAATGAAATTACTGAACCTAAACACAGGCCACTGATAAAAATGCTTATTTAAAAGAAAAATCTCAGACAAACTTTGTGCAGATTGTGCATCTGAATTCTACACACACACACACACACACACACACACATATATATATATATACAGTATTATGCTTTTTCTAAAAACACCGTTAATTTATTTTTTTTATTTTTTTTGTTTGTTTGTTTACGGTTAGTCAATATAATTATCTTTACATAAAAAGAGTAAAAAGTGGTTTGTCTTCATTTAGGTAGCTCAGTACAGTGTGTGTGTGTGTGTGTGTGTGTGTGTGTGTGTGAGTGTGTGTGTGTGTGTGTGTGTGTGTGTGTGTGTGTGTGTGTGTGGAGAATAAGGTGATTTATAAAGAGGCATGTGATGTGCATATAAAGGATAAGATATATTGTTTTGATGGAAGGAGGAATATTTTCAGGAAATTATGTTTAATAAATGGTGAAGAATTGTGTGAGTGTGTGTGTGTATGTGTGTTATGTGTATGCATGCATTGATGCAATAACAGGTAACCCATATATCTCCGCTCTGACATTGTGAGCAGACTCATCATAGAGCATTATGGGATACGATTCATTCGGCTCATTTATTTACCACCACCACACAGACTGCTGGGAAAATCAGGCTATATTGACATGCACTAGCACAAACACACACTCACACACACACTCACCACTAGAAGATTGAGGATTTATGGGAGCTGGACTCTCTATTTACACAGAGTTAATGAGGTATGCACATGCAAAACAGGGCTTAACGAACAATAATTACCTGTCATACACACATGAGCACGGCAGCACACACACACACACACGTAAACACACACACATACAAACACAGACACACACACACACACACACACACACACACACACACACACATTACACTAACATCTTTCCGATCTACAAAGGACGGAAGATTATCACAATGTCAGCAAAGCAACTTAAAGTGTCTCTCTCTCTTTCACACACACACTCACACACAGGTTTATTGCATGCAGTAAAATAACAAGACAGGATTTCCCAGAGGAAAATCTCAGGAGCTCAGGAGACCTAATGGAGTTTTTTAGAGGTTTTTCTAAAATAAAAATAGACACAAGTGAGACAATTGCTGAAAAACAGCATAATTAGCAATACAAAAATATGGGCAACTTTTTATTTTATTTTATATTTAGTTATTTGTTTTTCCTGCTGGTCACCATATGTTTATTAGATGTATTTGCTATCTATATTTAGAATTATAATTAATATTTGAACCAGTATTAGTGTCATTAATATACTATTGTGAATTTGTTAATATTTTGAATTAGATTGTATTTCTATATTCTGTTTTCACTTGAATTTTTTGTAATTTTGGTGTTTTTGTCATATTATTAAATGTCTATTTAATTTTTATGACCTTTTTTATTAGTTTTTTTATTTTAGTATACTAAATAACTAAATTCAACTAAATAAAATAAGAAATGTTGCCCTGCATCTAGCTGAAATAAAATAAGTTTATTATTTTATTTTAGGTATGTTTTTTTGGTTACACTTTACTTGAAGGGGTGTGCATAAGACTGACATGACACCTTCATAATCATGACATGACACCTACATAATTATGACATGACACATGTCATGAATATGAAGGTTTTTTTTATGCATGTTTATGACAACTGTCATTAAGTGTCATTCGCTCAGTTATGTCATTTTTAATGCAAATATGACATTATTTGACCTAACCCTACCCCTACCCTTACCCCTAACCATAGCCCATAACAAAGACATCTCAAACAATGTCATCTTTGCATTAAAAATTACATAACTGAGCGAATGACACTTAATGACAGTTGTCATAAACATGCATAAAAACCCTTCATATTCATGACATGTGTCATGTCATGATTATGTAGGTGTCATGTCATGATTATGAAGGTGTCATGTCAGTCTTATGCACACCCCTTCAAGTAAAGCGTTACCGTTTTTTTTCATTTCAAATAAATATTTTTTCATGGTTTCAGTTTTAGTTAAATATATACACTGAACAAAATTCTAAAAGCAACACTTTTGTTTTTGCCCCAATTTTTCATGAGCTGAACTCAAAGATCTAAGACTTTTTCTATGTACACAAAAGGCCTATTTCTCTCAAATATTGTTCACAAATCTGCCTAAATCTGTGTTAGTGAGCACTTCTCCTTTGCCGAGATAATCCATCCACCTCACAGGTGTGGCATATCAAGATGCTGATTAGACAGCATGATTATTGCACAGGTGTGCCTTAGGCTGGCCACAATAAAAGCCCACTCTAAAATGTGCAGTTTTATCACACAGCACAATGCCACAGACAGTGTTCCAACTATACCGTGGACTTTGGGGGAGCCCACTTGTTTTTTTTTTATAACGGGGGGGAGGGGGTTGTGCGCTTGCGCGTGCCTCAAAAGAGAACTTACAATGACTTACAAAGATACATAACAGCTACAAGTGTATGCACTACTTGCTTTATGCAAGCACTATATAGGATAAATCACTATACAGGATTTACCTTATTATACTTTATCGACACGAATTGATAGGTGAAACAACAAACAGCCACCCACAAATAGTCTATAAACAAAGCATCAGGCTGTCTGAGTTCACATGAACAACGGTTAAAGTTACTAGTCGTCAGGCTACAGAAGTATACCATAATTCCTGCACAAACTTGCAGTTTTTTGCACAAACTGTCAGAAACCATCTCAGGGAAGCTCATTTGCATGCTCGTAGTCCTCATCGGGGTCTCAACCTGACTGCAGTTTGTCGTCGTAACCGACTTGAGTGGGCAAATGCTCATATTCGATGGCGTCTAGCACTTTGGAGAGGTGTTCTCTTCACGGATGAATC
>NW_015505671.1:149324-149775 GCF_001515645.1 Sinocyclocheilus grahami
GGTGGGGTTATGGTATGGGCAGGCGTATGTTATGGACAACGAACACAGGTGCATTTCATTGATGGCATTTTGAATGCACAGAGATAATGTGACGAGATCCTGAGGCCCATTTTTGTGCCATTCATACACGACCATCACCTCATGTTGCAGCATGATAATGCACGGCCCCATGTTGCAAGGATCTGTACACAATTCCTGGAAGCTGAAAACATCCCAGTTCTTGCATGGCCAGCATACTCACCGGACATGTCACCCATTGAGCATGTTTGGGATGCTCTGGATCGGCGTATACGACAGCGTGTTCCAGTTCCTGCCAATATCCAGCAACTTCGCACAGCCATTGAAGAGGAGTGGACCAACATTCCACAGGCCACAATCAACAACCTGATCAACTCTATGCGAAGGAGATGTGTTGCACTGCATGAGGCAAATGGTGGTCACACCAGATACT
>NW_015505671.1:152914-159596 GCF_001515645.1 Sinocyclocheilus grahami
ACGACAGCGTGTTCCAGTTCCTGCCAATATCCAGCAACTTCGCACAGCCATTGAAGAGGAGTGGACCAACATTCCACAGGCCACAATCAACAACCTGATCAACTCTATGCGAAGGAGATGTGTTGCACTGCGTGAGGCAAATGGTGGTCACACCAAATACTGACTGGCTTTCGGACCTCCCCGGACCCCCCAATACAGTAAAACTGCACATTTTAGAGTGGCCTTTTGTTGTGGCCAGCCTAAGGCACACCTGTGCAATAATCATGCTGTCTAATCAGCATCTTGACATGCCACACATGTGTAATGAATCAGTCCACTGAAGGCGAGCATAGTGAAGAACCCATGTGCAGTTTATTTACAGGTGATCCAAACATCCCAACGATAAATGAAGACTAGAGACACAGACTGGACTTGACGAGGTATGAACAGACTTGACGAGGCATGAACAGACTTGACGAGGCATGAACAGAATAGACTCACCGACAGCAGGTTACAACTTCAGTACTCGACCAGAGACAATGGCAACATGAGGGCTACTTATACCAAACACTAAGGGTCACATGACAAGAATCAACCAATGAGAGACAGGACACATGACTAAGACAACGAATGATAACATGACACATGAACCAAAGAATCAATTAGAACATAACACACAGACAAGGGTAGCATGTGTGGGGCAAGGAACACATGACAAACCAGGAAATTAAACTAAGAGCATGAATACAAAGCAAAAGACATGAACACCAAAACAACCCAAAACAAACCCTGACATATCCCCCCCTCTAAGGGCGGCTCCTGACGCCCTAATGTGACATCCACCCCAACCAACACAACAAAATGTCCAGGAGGGTGGAGGACTGGAGGTGGTCCAGGGGGTGGGATGGAGGGCCAGGCCCATGAAGCTGAGCAGGCAGAGTGGGCAGCCATGGCGGAGCAGGCGAGACTGGAACACAGAACATAGAGAGGTTAACAACAGTCTCTACAGCTGCAACAGAGCAGACTGAGAGTTCATGGATGGCCTCCATGGCCGTGACAGGACAGGCAGAGAGCTCATGGAAGGCCTCCTTGGCCGTGACAAGAGAGGCAGAAAGTTCCAAAGCGGAAGCCGCCGCCTCGGGAGGTTCTGGAGTGGATTGGTGGAAATGAGAGGCCCCTGGGACAGACTCATAGACAGGAGAGGCCTCTGAGGCAGATTCATGGACAGAAGAGGCCTCTGGAGCAGACTCGTAGACAGGAGAGGCCTCTGGAGCACAGTGTGTAGCCCACATGCTCAAAATGTTGACCGCCATTACAGAAAGGGCAGCAGAGGGTGGGAGGACCTCTAAGATGGTGGGGCTTGAGAGCGCTGACGTCATCAGGATGCCTGCAGCTCTCACCGACATCAGTGGTAAGTCCATCACACTAGCTATCAGTCTTTTCAGTCTTGGCCCAAGCTCCACATATGTGGGAGCTTGGGTACTATAGCCCCCCTCAAAAAAAATCCTTAGGGGAAAAATGTATTTGAGTGCCACGTCATTAAAATCCACATGGTTGGAAAGTTCAAGAAACTCAATAACATAGTCCTCAATAGCCTGATTACCTTGACGAAGGCGGAGGAGACGAACAACTGCTGGGTGCATTTTAACGGTCGTGTATTCTGTAATGATTTATGTCAGGGTTTGTTTTGGGTTGTTTTGGTGGAAATGAGAGGCCCCTGGGGCAGACTCATAGACAGGAGAGGCCTCTGAGGCAGATTCATGGACAGAAGAGGCCTCTGGAGCAGACTTGTGGACAGGAGAGGCCTCTGGAGCGCAGTGTGCAGCCCACACGCTCAAAATGGCGACCGCCATTACAGAATACTCAACCCGCACTATAAAACCCAGCAGTTTCACGTCTCCTCTGCCTGCGTCAGGGCGGCCGGGCTATAGAGGAGTAGGTGGCTGATTTTTGTGAGGTATGTCACTTTGTGGATTTTAATGACGTGACCCTCAAAGACATTTTTCGTTTTGGTGTCGATGAACCCCTTCATTCAAGTTTGCCAGAGGGAACTATTTGTTGGTCACTGAAAAGACATGAACACCAAAACAAACCCTGACAGTTGTATAGAGGACGATGTATTTTGAGGACGAGTTAGAATTCACTTTGGAAGTTAATTCATCCAGGGTGCACTTTCTGGATATGTGGGTACAGAAACATGAAAGTAATCTCATCATGACTTTATTTACAAAATATACTGACTTACGCCCCCCCCCCCCCCCCCCCAAAAAAAATCATTAGGGTAAACTTTGGTGACAGCTGTGACATGGTGAGGCTCAGGCGTGTCGGCCATCTTGCGATGAGTCTCAGGCGTGGCGGCCATCTTGCGATGAGGCTCAGGCGTGGCGGCCATCTTGGCCGGGGAATCAGGCGTGGTGGCCATCTTGTGATGAGGCAGAATGGCAGCCATTTTCCGAAGAGACTCTTGAGTGGTGGCCATCTTGCAACAAAGCTCTTGAATGGCAGCCATGTTGTAAAGAATCTCTTGAGTGGACAGCATGACTTGAGCAGGCTCTGGAGTAGCAGACATGACGTTAGCAGACTCTGGCTTGGCAGACATGATGTGATCAGGCTTTTACTTAGTAGACATGACATGAGTAAACTTCGACTTAACTGGCATGATGTGAGCAGGTCCTGGAGTAGCAGGCATGATGTTAGCAGGCTTTGGCGTAGCAGACATGACGTTAGCAGGCTTTGGCTTGGCAGGCATGACGTGAGCTGGCTTTGGAGTAACTGGCATGACGTGAACAACACCAGACAAGACGTGAGTATGCTCTGGTGCAGAGGGTACAGCACAGTTGCGGGGCTCATCATCCGCAATTCCCACAGTAAGAGGTGACCCAGCCAACAACAGAACAAAGTCAATATATCTTTCCAGTGACCAACAAATAGTTCCCCCTGGCAAACTTGAACAAAGGGGTTCATCGACACCAAAACGAAAAATGTCTTTGAGGGTCACGTCATTAAAATACACAAAGTGACATACCTCACAAAAATCGGCCACATACTCCTCTATAGCCCGGCCGCCCTGACGCAGGCAGAGGAAACCGGAAACTGCTGGGTTCATAGTGCTGGTCGAGTATTCTGTAGTGAATCAGTCCACTGAAGTCGAGCATAGTGAAGAACCCATGTGCAGTTTATTTACAGGTGATCCAAACATCCAAACGATAAATGAAGACTAGAGACACAGACTTGACTTGACAAGGCATGAACAGACTTGACGAGGCATGAACAGACTAGACTCACTGACAGCGGATTACAACTTCAATACTCGACCAGAGACAATGGCAACATGAGGGCTACTTATACCAAACACTAAGGGTCACATGACAAGAATCAACCAATGAGAGACAGGACACATGACTAAGACAACGAATGATAACATGACACATGAACCAAAGAACCAATTAGAACATAACACACAGACAAGGGTAGCACATGACATGATCACATGTGGGGCAAGGAACACATGACAAACCAGGAAATTAAACTACGAGCATGAATACAAAGCAAAAGACATGAACACCAAAACAAACCAAAACAAACCCTGACAACCTGTGAGGTGGATGGATTATCTCGGCAAAGGAGAAGTGCTCACTGACACAGATTTAGACAGATTTGTGAACAATATTTGAGAGAAATAGGCCTTTTGTGCACATAGAAAAAGTCTTAGATCTTTGAGTTCAGCTCATGAAAAATTGGGGCAAAAACAAAAGTGTTGCTTTTAGAATTTTGTTCAGTGTAGTTCTGTCATGAAACTCTAGATGGCGCATTCTGACGGGTGTTAACACAACTGATGATATTCAGAGAGTTAAACGACTTAGCACAAGCTGATTGGTTCATGCTGCATATGCAGCCAATGAGCTTACTGCCTTGCATTTATATGGCTGGCTAGCATTCACTAGAGATTCCTGCAGCGCGCTTTCAGAGTTTCTCTGAAACCCTACACCTTCCCCAGCTCCACCTGTATAGATCTGCTACGGGTTATTTTAATATGCTATTTGTGCAGCAGCAGTTTATCTTAAATACTCATGTCACTGTATCGCCATATGCACTGGCAGTAGCAAGTTCCTGTACTTGCTTGCAGCAGCAGCGATCCAAAGAACACAAGGACAGCAGAACTTTTCTGAGGTTATCAGCACTTTAACCCTACTTTACAACTCTGTCCCACAAAGTTTACCGTGACCCTCGGGACAATCCCAAAGTCTCCTATTAATGTTCACTTTAATAAGTAAATTCTTGGATGAGGTCTCACAATGGCTAAGTAAATCCTGTTTGCATCTGTATGTCAAGAAAACTGTAAGCATGCTTTTTTTTCACAGAAAGGGTAAAGTTTCATGCTAAAGCAGAAGTACGTGTCCAAGGACAGAAATTAATTTCAATATTTAGGAATAACAATTGATTCTCAGCTTTCTTTTTAAGGTGAAGAAAGTGGTTAATAGAATGAAATTCAATTTAGCCAATTTTAGGTTCATTAGAAACAGCTTAACCTAAGAGGCTGTGATGTTATTCATGAAAGCTATGATTCTGCCGCATATACATATTGTATGTCTACTTGTACACGAACATGCAAGTCTGATCTTGAGACTGTTGAAACTATGTATTTATAAGCAAGCTCTTATGAATTAGATAAAAAGCTAAATAGTTTCCATTATTGTGGTATTTTAGTTATGTATTATTTTTTCAAGCTGGTAACACATGATACAATTTGCTGATTTATTGTTGTTGTTGTTAAGATTCTGATTTTGCTTCATATTAAGGAGTGCCTAAATCAGATATGAGGAAGGAACACAAGAGCAAAAGAAAAAGTACTTTTAGTCAGTTATCATTTGCCTTTAAAAGAACTCATGACTGGAATAGACCTCCAATAGAATTAAAACGTATAAAAAGTCATAGTGGTTACAAACAAACAAACAGATAAATAAATGTTCACAATTTTAATTTGACATTATTTATTTATTTATTTATTTATTTATTTATTTATTTATCTGTTTGTTTGTTTGCTTGCTTGCTTGTTTGTAACGACTATGACTTTTTATACGTTTTAATTCTAATTCTATACATAATAATTTAAATGAATGAGTAAATTGTCAAGGCACAGCATCACTTTCTGACTGGTCTCTTCACAGCCAAATCTGCCTGCAAGACAACCATACAGAAAATCAAAAAAATCTGCTTATGAACTTCTGACCGGCAGATATTTGAACCAAGATTCAGAAGAGGTCAAGTAAAAGCTGTAGGATGAGTTCAAAAAACAGTTTTCAATTAAATTGCTGGAGAGAAACATTTAGTTTAGTTTCAAGGCCTAAAGGTTGAGAGAGTCCGCCTGCATGTTTCATGATGAATCACAACAGCACAGAGTTCAAAGAAACCATTCGTTCGCCTCGATCCTATCAAACTCAGTGTGAACCTGTTGTGATTGTGCAGACGTACCTCTATGATGACATCAGGAGCGCTGATGATGGGAATGGGGTCGTCTTTGCTCTCTGTGTCATAAGAGAGCGAGCCTCCGTACGCCAAGAGCTGCAAACGCAAACACACACAAACAGCAGCGAGGGTCAGCAACCGTGTCTGCTTTCAAGAAGAGGTCGAAAACAAGTTCAACACGCAGTGATTATTGATGAAGCCACACACACACACCTCTGCCTCTCTGAATAAAGCCGAGTGTTATTGAGTAATGTTACGCTGCAGGGCAAATCAGTGCGGTTAAATCAGACCAGCACACTGGGGGAGGAACTCCAGCTCCAGCGGGGAGAGCTACACTTCACCGTGTGCTTTCTGCATCCAGTGCTGGCTTTCTACACACACACGCATGCATACTCCTACACTTCACATCTCGCAAGATTGGCTTGGGTTTTACTGCAGCGGCCTTTGAGTGCAGCATTCACATCCAAACCAAACATTGTCCCACTTTCATATGTTCTGACTGCTCATGTCTAAAGGAAAGAGGAGAGAAATTTTTCTCCTGACTATCACGTGACAAACTATTGATTTTTCAACTGTCCGGCAAGACTGAAATGACATTTGAGCGAATCGGTCAAGAAATGCCACATTTCATGCCAAAATCAATAGAAACAATATGAAATTATGTTTGGCTTGCACAAAATGAAGCCTTGTTTAAAGGGTTAGTTCACCCACAAATGAAAATTAGGCTGTGTTTTACTCACTCCCGAAGCATCCTAGGTGTGTATGACTTTCTTCTTTCAGACGAATCCAGTAACGTAATGATCACTTTAATCTAGCTTGTGCTCACTGTTGTACATGGAAGCAGCGGATGACGTAGGACGTCGGCGTTGCGCATGCGCTGCTAAGAAGTGACGAACGTGGAAGCACAGCAGAGAGATCAAAACAAACCAATGGTCAAGAATTAGAAGTACAAAACGAGGATTTGTAAAGAAGAATGTCAGAGGATTTCGATATAAGCCAAGAGGAGACTGGTTTTCCTTTGCTAAAGTAGGAAACTTTGCTTCCTTTGATCCTGTAAACAAACGTTGGTTTTCACCATGGAAGCAGCGGATGACGTAGGACGTCGGCGTTGCGCATGCGCTGCTAAGAAGTGACGAACGTGGAAGCACAGCAGAGAGATCAAAACAAACCAATGGTCAAGAATTAGAAGTACAAAACAAGGATTTGTAAAGAAGAATGTCAGAGGATTTCGATATAA
>NW_015505671.1:179367-200356 GCF_001515645.1 Sinocyclocheilus grahami
ACTTTGCTTCCTTTGATCCTGTAAACAAACGTTGGTTTTCACGAGACTCACCGGTGCATGCGCAACACTGAACTAATACGTCATCCGCCCGGAGCCGCTTCCGTGTACAACTGCTGGCGCAAGCTAGATTAAAGTGATTATTACGTTTTGAATATGGATATTTTTCTTACAAAAAACGCATCGATTCGCTGCAGAAGGTCTTTGTTCACCCCCCAGAGCTGTGTGAGACACTTTTTTTTATGGATGGGTGATTTTTATTTAACTTCTTTTCGACTGATGCATGTAACACCTGCTGACTGCAATGATGGAGCTTGGAATAGCCAGGACAATTTTGTATCTAACTACGACGGGATTCGTCTGAAAGAAGAAAGTCATATACACCTAGGATGCTTCGGGGTATTACATTTTGAATATGGATATTTTTCTTACAAAAACACATAGATTCGCTGCAGAAGGTCTTTGTTCACCCCCCAGAGCCGTGTGAGACACTTTTTTTTATGGATGGGTGATTTTTATTTAACTTCTTTTCGACTGATGCATGTAACACCTGCTGACTGCAATGATGGAGCTTGGAATAGCCAGGACAATTTTGTATCTAACTACGACGGGATTCGTCTGAAAGAAGAAAGTCATATACACCTAGGATGCTTCGGGGGTGAGTTAAACACAGCCTAATTTTCATTTTTGGGTGAACTAACCCTTTAAAGACCATTAAGATTGTGTCATTATTTTCAGGACAATTAAGTGCTATTTGTCCCGAATTCTCATTAATGCAAATAGATACACATTCTGTCTGTTACTGATTCCAAATTATATGACAAAAATTGTAGTTAGTAATGTAATCCATTTTAGGTATAAGATAATCAGACTACTTTTAGATTACTTTTGACCAAACTTGTTTATCACATTGATTTAAATAGGATAATCTTGTACCATATTGACATAAAAATACAAAGAGTAAGAAAATATATATTGTTTGTTGTTATCAACAACATGAAGTGCATTAACCATTATAATACATGTAAGGGAAACAGGTCAATAATTTAGCTCAAAGGGAATCATTTAAGATTTTAAAGGGCAAGGTTTCCCAATCTGGGTTTGCGAAAGAACTGCCGGGGGTTTATGAGTTGAATGAAAAGCTAATAATTACCGTATTGACCCGAATATAAGACGTTGTTTTTTTCTTGGAAACGCAGTCGTCTTATATTCAGGGTCTAGACTTTGACATGTCAATACAAATAAAACACTAAGCGAAAAAATTAAATATTTTATTTGTTTACCTGCATGTCACGAGACCACGTCAGATACAGATTTAAGAGAATATATTTTACCATCATAAATATTAAACATGCAGAAACCATACTAAAAAAGTAAGTAGTCTGAGTACGAGTATCTTAAAGGTCTTGAAGGTGGATATTAAGGTTTGCTGTCACTTTACCGCAGTAGTTCTGTGTTGCTTGGACACAATCCCTCTTAGTAATCGATGGTCCTTATCATTCACTATTCATCTTCACTGATAGAGTCTTATCATGCTTTGTGTTTGCAGTCATGATCATAAAGACTGTTGTGCTTAAAACACCAAACAAATGGGCCATAAAGGTTGCAGATGTTGCTGCTAAACAGGCTTCCTTTAGGCTTGTACTAAACACAGCTCAACACATATTTCACTAGACTGTTTTATGAACTAGAGGATACAGACATTAAAAAATAAGTAAAAGATAATTGCAAGATTGTTTATTCATTTACTGTAGCCTACACAAATTATATTAGTCCGTATAATAATGGGTGTTCACACTATTTGTATAACTTTCAGCCCGAGCTCCAGTTTCGTGTTCATGGACTTATAGTTTGTGTGTTCCTGTTTCCTTTGCTATAATCACTAGTTTGATTCCATAGTTATTAATTATCATCATCACTTGTGTCTTGTTTAGTTGCCAATTAGCTAATCACCCTTGCATATTTAACCATATTTAATACTTTGCAGTTTTATATGCATATGTAAAACTTTGCGGTTGTGAAACCGCAAAATGGGTCCATATTTTATTTGTGAACTATGTTTTTTAGTTCACACAGAGACGTTCACACTATGTTTTCAAAAGCTTGCATTTTAAAACTTGTTTAGAGCAGCCAAATGCATAAACAGTTTTCCATTTTTAGTTGAAAGCATTATCGTGTAAACACCCCTAAGTTACTGTCTATGCACAGAGCTGGGTAGAATACTTACAAATGTAGTCTGTTACTGATTCCAAATTACATGACAAAAATAGCAGTTATAATGTAATCCATTACGTTACACATTTTAGCTAATATAAACGGACTACCTTTTGATTAGTCTTAGATTACTGTTGAGCTAAATAGTTTATCACATTGATTTAAAAAGGATAATCTTGTACCATATTGATATAAAAATGCAAAGAGAAAGAACATATATTACATTTGTTGTTATTAACAACATGACGTGCATTAGTAGGTTTGTGAGTTTAATTGTTTGCTAGTTTAATGAAAAGCTAATAATTAATTAAATCAAATGTAAAATTAAAATAAATGACTTTTATATAAATAATTTGTTTACCTGCATGTCATGTGACCATTAAAGAGTGTGATACTTAATTATTACTAAATTGTTAATTCAATTATTAATTAATTTATTACCTTAAAATCTCAGGGTACTTAAAGTAAATATATTAGGGGAAAGAGGTTTGGCATAAAAAAAATGAAGACAAAAAAAGGGAATCCCTGCTTTACATGGAAATAAGAAATAATGTCATTTTAATGTGTTTGAAAGACAAAAGTCTTCCAAAGACAAATACATTGGTTAACTAACCCAATGAATGAATGATAATTAAAATAAAAATGTATCTGTTCATCAGTAGTTGATGCAATGTTGAAATGCTGAGAAAACACTTCTTAAAATGTAAATGATTTTTGTAAATCCAGCGATTAAAACACACACGCGCGCACACACACACACACACACACACACACACTCACACACACACACACAAACAGGGTTGCAACTGCAGGTTAGCACATTGAATGCTATGCCATTGTGCAAACATCACACTCTGTTACTGGATTACAGCTGAGGAGCAGGAACAAGCTCTGCTTCCTGATATCAATCAAGCTTTTGGCAGCCTCTTCAGCTCAATCAGTCCTGAGTGTTCAAGAATCACTTGATTCTGAGCAGTAAAAATGAATCATGCTCGAGTCACCTCAAACCACCTGTTTATTAACCGACTTGTTTAATCATTTAATGTGAATGAAATCATAACGTCCACTTTCCATTAAATGTGATCCTAAAGCACAAAACCAGTCATCAGGGTCAATTTTTCAAAATTGAGATTTATACATCATCTGAAAGCTGAATAAATAAGCTTTCCATTGATGTATGGTTTGTTAGGATAGGACAATATTTGGCCGAGATACAACTATTTGAAAATCTGGAATCTGAGGGTGCACAAAAAATCTAAATATTGAGATAATCGCCTTTAAAGTTGTCCAAATGAATTTTAATATATTTACGTTAGGACTTTTACAAAATATCTTCATGGAACATGATTTTTACTTAATATCCTAATGACTTTTGGCATAAAAGAAAAATATATAATTGTGACCCATACAATGTATTGTTGGTTATTGCTACAAATATCCCCCAGCGACTTAACACTGCTTTTGTGCTCCAGGGTCACATATGGTCTACAAAAGTACTACCAGAAGAAAATGCAAGACTATACCATACACCATGGCATTTACATTATACTCAATGTTACTTCAGCTAAGAAAGAAAACAAAGTTTATTATTTGTTAGTGAGAGTATAGAATGCAAAGAAATCGCAAATCAAAACCCGAATACTAAGACTGAGCATGAACAGATGTAGACTAAATGGGCAAAACTAAAGGGAGAGAGTGAAAATTAGAGCATCACCTCTGGCACATCTTACAGGAAATGAGAAACAGGCCATCCGCTGGGTGCCTTAAAACTAGCGACAAGCAACTCCAGAGCACTCTGCCCTCCAACCTCTGCTGCAACCCCTCTCTCCACGAAATCAGCACCGTAACCTCTGCTCCTCCCGCTGTGTCTTTAAACCAAGCAGAGACCAGTGTGGGCCTGATATTGACCAGAGCCCACCTACAGAAAAGCACACTCACACACACACATGCACGGACGCACGCACACAGAAAAATCTCCACAAACAGAGTGTGGTTTGTTTGTGTTGTGCTTGTGACGTAAAGTTCAAAAGGCAACACGCATCTGGAAAGATGCATTCAGAGGAGCAGCACATGAACGCACACACAGTCTAACTCATACCACGTGTGAACGCCAGTGACCACTAAATATGTTGAGACTAGACGGGCAGAAACGCTTTCTTTACAAATTCTGATTTCTAACATGTTTATAAGATGTTTGTGTCTCTGATTGTAGTGACATCATTTTGTCCCTGATGCTGCTGATGTTTACGTGATCAGAGACGATATTCACAGTATTACACCACCTCAAGTGCCTTATTGATTTTCTAAAAACACTTACTACATGATACAAACATTAACAGTTGCTATTAAACAAAAATACTGTCAGCTATGCTGTAAACATGATATGGTGGACAGGTCAAGGATGCTAGACACTGCAGATTATACATATACAGTTTACTCACATAAGGCAATATACTATATACTATAGAAAACAGCTAAATCAACGATATCAGCTATAACAAATCTCAATTGTGTGCTTATATCAATGCATAAAGTAAACTACTGTATATTATCACACACAGCTCTATGTATATAACCTTGAATATATAAGCATATCCAGCATATCCAGCTTTATATACAGTGTATACATATATATATATATATGTGTGTGTGTGTGTGTGTATCAAGTACATAATTGTTTATACTGTTGCAAAATGTAAACTATGTCATAGCACAGCTTTAATCTCATAAATGCGACTATAAAGCATTAAGCCTATGAAGTATAGCTATATTATAATTAGGGGTGCTCCGATTAATCGGCTACCGATCACTATCGGCCGATAATCGCTTTGGGATGATTGATCGGCGGTCTCTAAAAAGGCCGATCTCAAGCTGATGACGCTGCTGTGAGAGGTTTGGCACGACATGCAGCGGCACCATCTCAGTCTCTGTCCAGCGTGGATGAAATAATTATAATGCTATATTTCTTCATTAAATAACTTATAAAGTAATTTGAAAACCTTGTGTGAGATGTAACTTCACAAACAGCGTGAGTGAATCACCTCGCGCTCTCTCTCAAAATACGCACAAGGCTTCAAATCACCACACATCGCGTCTGTCTATAAGCGAGCTGCAAGCTGCACAGTTGACACAGGAATTGTGACTTGCACAATCAAGGCAGTGTCACATCGTCACTAAAGTTCATAAATTGAATTACTTTTTAATTCTTGCCAGTGTTTAACCATTCAGCGCTTACGCGCTCTCCTGGAGACCGTGCGCTCATGCACACTCGCAGCGCACACACATAATGCCAGGTTCACAATACTCAGTTTGCAGTGCATATGCGGTGCGTATTTTTTCCGCGCTCATGTTAAAGGTCACATATTGTACACCTTCCTGGAGTTTTATTTTAGGTTTTGATGTCCTTAAGAATATATATTTGCTCATATATATATCTCAATATATTTTTACAGCTCCTCTCTCAGGAGCTCTGCTGAGAACAGGTCGATTTTGGCCTGTCTGATTAATATTCATTAGCCTCTCTTCTGATTGGCCTGTTGTTTTCTGAGTGACGCACGGCCAGGCCAACCACAGGTAACTAGGGTCAGCGACGTCACAGCGCTAGCTGGAGGCAGCAAAACAAAGGGGAAACTGGAGGCGGCCCATTCAAACCAGCGCAGATTCGGCTACACAAGGAGCTTAAAATATCATCTTGTTGTGATGTTGGGTGCCAGAATCGACGTAATACAGCCTCAAATTAGAAATTTGATCACATATCTGCTGCCACTGCCAGACAAAAAACCGACGACAGCTGTGGTTAAACGTGATAAAACGAGACTGGACAGAAACGATCGACAAAAATGCAGCGTTTGCAGCGCACACTTCTTATCAGAAAAGGTTCAACAAAAGTATTGTCTTTTGTTGTTATGGGCGCGTCTACAGATTTCTTTCTATGTTTCTTGCATCTCACGACTATGTCTTGTATGAAATAGCCTGCTGAAACTGAAATGTATACACATCTTCATCATGACTAGATAGACACGGTGAGTTTGTCTTTACTTTACACGTTAGATGTGATCACCTCAGAGTAACAATCCTGTCAGATCGTCCATCCTTTGAGTGAGAGTGTAACGTTACAGGTCGGCCGATCTGGTTTCGTGGTTAAAGTTAACCTTTTCGACATGTTTCCGTGTTGTCGTTGCTCAGCAATGGCATGGGTGTGATGTTGTCTGGGGGTGTGGCTAAAGGAGGGTGGGACAGTGGGCGGTGCTCGGGGTGGTGACTGAAGGCATGACTGTGTAGTTCTGACCTCAACTTTTTACGGAAGTCACAACGGTTCGTGAAAAATCACAGCTACTTTATGCAGGCTGTGTGCATTTTACTGTAGACTGTCTGTTTTGAAATGTATATGGAAGTTAAATAGCCCCTAGACCTCAGTTATCGTGAAAAAAGCCAGGAAATTTCAGTTTTAACAATATGGGACCTTTAACGGATTAAAGCGTTCACTGCACACGGTTGCGGTCTGGCAGTGGGTCTGCAGCAGAGCAGAGATCGTTTCCAGACTGAGTCTATTGCTGCGCTGCAAGCGCTGAATTAAAATAACAGCGCATTGTTTTCAGTATGAACATGGATTGACACGAAAATGTAGAAATGACACAATAAATGCATATTATTAAAGTATACTGTGTTTCACATTCAACACATATGGCTTTTTGGCTAGGTTTAAAGGGGAAGAGCACTTAAATAAACAAGGCAATAATAGATGGCACTCGTGGAGGTAGGAAAACAAAGTTCTTTATGAACCACAGGGTTGCTTGTAATAAAGATTCAAATGCAAAAGAAAAGGCTGTAGAGCTGACTATTTCTGTCAATGGTAAGTTTGTGATAACGTTAGGAAAGTCGTTTGAATGTTTTGTCACTTGCTTGAGCAACTGAATATATACATCTAGAAGTAAATGCAAAAGTAAAAAGCATTGAATAATGTGTTGCTTATATTTATTGTGTTTAAACATGTCTGTTAAAGATTGTATTACTGTACTGTGTAAAAAAAGGATTGCAATGCTGAAAAAGCATTTTCAGTGACAATGTTTGGATTTGAAATCAAAATAATGGATAAATGTTGTGTTTGTGGTAAACAGTCACAGATCAGCAGTGGACTCCTGTGTGAAAGCTGCTTCTCCTCTCACAAGAGTCACCTAAGAGCGGAATTCACCCCATTTTCAAAAATGAAATTCAGGCCCTGAATAAATGTCTAAAAACCCTGTTTGGAGTATCACTATATATAGTTATAAATTATAAAAAGAAGGCTTTAAAAAGATCAGTATCGGTGATCGGTATCGGCAGATTCTGTGATCGGTGATTGGCCTCAAAAATCCTGATCGGAGCACTCCTAATTTATAAACATTATGATTTTCTGTAAAGCTGCTTAGAAACAATGTGTATTGAGAAAAACTCTAACGAGAGAGAGAGAGAGAGAGAGAGAGAGAGAGATTATACAAAAGATCTAGTGCTCAAATGTAATAATATTAATAATAATAATAAGAATAATAATAAGAATAATTCATTACATTTATATTGCGCTTTTCTAGGCACTCAAAGCGCTTTACATTGTCAGGGGGTATCTCCTCATCCACCACCAGTGTGCAGCATCCACCTGGACGACGCAACGGCAGCCATAGTGCAACAGAACGCCCACCACACACCAGCTTATTGGTGGAGAGGAGATAGAGTGATGAAGCCAATCAGCAGATATGGGGATTATTAGGAGGCCATGATGATCAGAGGCCAATGGGCAAATTTGGCCAGGATGCTGAGGTCACACCTCTACTCTTTTCAAAAGACATCCTGTGATATTTAATGACCACAGAGAGTCAGGACCTCGGTTTAACGCCTCATCCGAAGGATGGTGCTTGTTGACAGTATAGTGTCCCCGTCACTACACTGGGGCGTTAGGACCCACACAGACCACAGCGTGAGCACCCCCTGCTGGCCTCACTAACACCTCTTCCAGCAGCAACCTAGTTTTCCCAGGAGGTCTCCCATCCAGGTACTGACCAGGCTCGGCCCTGCTTAGCTTCAGTGGGCAACCAGTCTTGGGCTGCAGGGTGATATGGCTGCCAAACTTTAATTAAGAATTGTTTCCAAAAGCACTGACTTTATGAATCATTCACTGTCTGAATCATTCATTCAAACGTTTCCTTCAAATTCAGGAGGAAACAGGTGAATGAGACATTTGAATCACTCACTCAACCAAATAGTTTGAAAACACAGAATCATTAAGAAACAAAACACAGCTAATGTGTGAGATCTTGGTTCCCTTTCATGGGAACTTCGAACTGTGTCCTCTAGGGGTCGCTATGGGGAACGCCTCGTCGTGACCCGTGTCTGAAGCATACATTGAAAAAACACCAACAACACGTTGGCCGGCGACAGCCATGACGTCACTACCGGTGCGACTATAGTATAAATAGGCGCCGGGAGAACACATCATCCACTTCTTCGTCTTCACTGACTGTTTTGTTTGAAGCGTGCATTTCTGTGGTAAGAGCGATCTATTCATCTCATTATGGCGAGCACTAGCAAAGCGTTTAGAGGAGGTGTGCGTCCGTGTTGTCGTTGTTTAACATCTGATGACACACACGATCTATGCGTTATTTGTTTGCGCGAAGTGCATGCACGCGATGTCTCCGAGGGGGCAATCGGCGTGCACCAAGAGCGTTTTTTCAAGGAAAAATCTCCGCTCTCGTTTGTGTCTCTTTTCGAGGAAAGAGGGGCAGCCATCTGCTTCTAGGGGTCGCTATGGGGAACGCCTCGTCGTGACCCGTGTCTGAAGCATACATTGAAAAAACACCAACAACACGTTGGCCGGCGACAGCCATGACATCACTACCGGTGTGACTATGGTATAAATAGGCGCCGAGAGAACACATCATCCACTTCTTCGTCTTCACTGACTGTTTTGTTTGAAGCGTGCATTTCTGTGGTAAGAGCGATCTATTCATCTCATTATGGCGAGCACTAGCAAAGCGTTTAGAGGAGGTGTGCGTCCGTGTTGTCGTTGTTTAACATCTGATGACACACACGATCTATGCGTTATTTGTTTGCGCGAAGTGCATGCACGCGATGTCTCCGAGGGGGCAATCGGCGTGCACCAAGAGCGTTTTTTCAAGGAAAAATCTCCGCTCTCGTTTGTGTCTCTTTTCGAGGAAAGAGGGGCAGCCACCTGCTTCCCGCGATTCAGGATCTGCTGCTGCTGAGGCACGGAGGAGAATGAACTCATGGGGATCGCATGTGGATCTGGCCGATGAGTTTGAAGAGGGGTTTTCCTTCTCGCGATCGTCGGCTGTGGACGAGAGTGAGCCACTGGAGGATGATGTTATTTCATTAACATTGTCTGATCCAGGGGCCAGTGCTCTGCTGGAAAGCAGGAAAATGTCTGAGGAGGGCAAAAAAGCTGAGGCTGAGCTTTCCCAATTCTCCTGCCCTGCGTATGATGAGCTTTTGAAAGTTATGGATCGCGCCACAGCGAGGCTTTACTTGCCGTGAAGCGGGTGAAGAAAATGACATTGTGAGGTCGTCTATTTAAAAAAAAACTAAAAAAACGATAAATGATATTTTTCTGGCCATAACCCTGCAGCTCAGGTGAGCCTTCTTTTCTTCCTGTTTTCCATACAGAGATTGAGAAGGAAAGGAAGAGGCCATTTTTTCCTCACGCATCCATCGTTTCCAGCATACGAGTTATGCCAACATCGAGGCGATGCGCGAAAGCGGTTATGAGAAGATGTCGTTATAGAGAGATGCTGGCCAAAAAAAAAGATGTATCCTCTGGATACCTACCTTAACAGGGTGTTGCTACTAGGGGTCTGTTGAGACAGTTCCTTTAGCATATGCAGAGCGTGCGGTAGCCCCTGTGTGACAGGCCAAGACTTAGTATGATTCTAGGCTCTTTGTCGTATTCCCTTAAAGGAATCTATTCCTGATTCCAAGCCTTGAGCTCTACCCAGGGCCCAGGAGTTCTGGCCCTAACAGGTAAGTTTTTTGGGGTATGTAGCCTAGGCCTTTGGCCGTGGGGAATAACGTCACTGACAGCCGTCTAACGTCGCAGGGGCGACTCCCATGGCAATATGGTAGAGTTGGTACTTAGTGCTCGCCATGGTTTCTAGCATGCACTCCCCTCAGCATGGTGGCGTGGGTATACCATTCCCCATAGTGACCCCTAGAGGACGCAGTTCGAAGTTCCCATGAAAGGGAACGTCTCAGGTTACTTATGTAACCATGGTTCACTGAGTAGGGAACGAGACACTGCAGCCTCTAGGTTTCTTGCCATGCTTCGAACGCAAGCTTCAGACGAAGAAGTGAATGATGTGTAGCTCCCGGCGCCTATTTATACTATAGTCGCACCGGTAGTGATGTCATGGCTGTCGCCGGCCAACATGTTGTTGGTGTTTTTTCAATGTATGCTTCAGACATGGGTCACGACGAGGCGTTCCCCATAGCGACCCCTAGAGTGAACCATGGTTACATACGTAACCTGAGACGTTCTGCTGTGTCTCTGCAACTTTTTTCATTGGTGGATCAAACAATATAAAATAACTGGCAATATTGCAACTAAAATGCATGTTAATCAATATAATATACAAGAAATACACAGATATAAATGAGATATGCCACTCACAGTCTGGTCTGGATATCAGCATTACCCACGGCTGATTGACAGCTGATATTTGGTGTGACAGCTCTTGATTGTGTGGTATTTCTTCAATATAACACAACTGGAACGATGCACTGATCAATCCAGGACCAAAACTTTTGATTGGTTTTATAAGATACTTTTGCAGGTTATGTCAAACATTCAAACTTTTATTAACAACCCCTTTGTGTGTTCTAGTTTAATCACATGGAAATCATTTGAAAATTGGTTTTGTGGCATGTCCACGGAAAAAAAAGTGATTTTGGGAATATTTTATGTAAAAGTTCCTTTTTTCAGGAAGGGGTATCAAATTGCACATAATTTCCATCACACCATGTGAAACACCAGTCTGCGTATGAAATCCGTGAGCGAGCGTGGTAAAGACCCACAATTTCCAGGTAATGTGTACTTTGTCCACAACCATTTAAACTCTTAATGTAAAAATGTCTGAAAGTCTCTGTGGAAGTATGAGCAGGTCTCTTATTTAACGTCATCTTACCGAAGGAGGCTGTTGCCATAGAGATAAACTATCACCAGGGTCACCGTGATTTTGCCAAGTAAGACATGTTCCTGGATCAACATCTTTTGTTCATCCTGGATCAACATTACTGTCCAAAAATATAGACTAAACCCAATCCCTATCCCTAAACCTAACCCTACCCATAATTTATTCCTAAAAACAGTGTGAAATGATAGCTGATACACAAGGGTGTAGAAGCACCTAACCCTGACGGTAAGCCTAAAACAGATATTTCCTGAAAAGTTATCCCTCAATTCTGATTGGTTGATAGGAATGTTGTTCCAGGATCAACAAGGATGTTGATCCAGGAACATGTTGTACTTGGTGAAATCACGCTCACCCTATCACCAGACACCCTGTCAAATATGCAGCTACTCTGTACAAAGAGTGAATCTGTATGAACTCATAGGATCCAGCATTTAATAACTTTTATGTCACATACCCAATAAAAATTATGCGAATACAAACGTGTGTAAAGTGCATGTCAATCTAAATCTACTGTAATGTTCTGTTTTTTAGGGAAAGCATTAAATGTTCCAGTGTTAAACAAGTACACAATGTCTGACTCAAAAGCCATAAAAACATTATCAAAAGTTATCAGTCTTTTAAAACTGAATTGTAAGATATAGATTCACAATTGCAAGATGTAAACTCAGAACTGTGAAATATAAACCTGCAATTCTGAAACAAAAAAACAGAATTGTAAAAATATAAACTTGCAATTGTGGGGATAAAAAGTAACTTTTATTTATTTATTTTAATTCTGTGGCAGAAAAGTGCTTCTATGCATATTACACTGCAAAAGCAGAGGAAAAAATATTGTTCATTTATTTTATTTTTTTGTAATTTATTTATTTATTTTATTTTGCCTTATATAGTCATGTGGATTTGGTGGACAATGTACTTTATTTTCATGAAACGAATGTCACAGTGCAAATAATCCTAATGATCTTAAAGATAAGCTTTAATTTCTTTATGAAAACTGTAATTGTTGACCTGGTCATGTTCTTGACAGGCATCAGAAGACACCCTGAAACATTTTTTTTACATAAGTAACTGGTCAGTGCATTCAATGAGGATGTATTCTTCATTTAAATTTGTAAAAGTCAATTAAACGTATCTACGTGGATATGAAAAGCCTTTTAGATGAATGCTGACAGTGCCTTTAAACTCAGAGTAATGGCATCATTAGCAGTGGAGAGAGTTCAGAGGTCAAAGCACATCAGCGGCACATGCTGACCCACTTTAACAGCTCAAGGTTTATTCCCACATCACACATCTGAATACGTAGAAAAATCACATGCATATTCATGAGTGTGTGTGTGTGTTCAGGGTTTGTTCATTCTTCTAATGCTCGTTCACTGCTGAATGTGTGGGAAGGAGCATATGAATTGGTGACGACCCCCATTTACAGCCCTTTCTTAATGTACATTACTAATCTTAATGTGAATGTTATTCCTTTAGTTAATATTTAAAACATGCATTAAGATATTTTAACAAAGCCTGAGAGGTATCTGTCCCTGCCTTGAAATCCACGACGCAACCAAAACGTAAAAGATTCAAAAAGGTCATAAATGCATTATAAAACAAATCCATATGAATTGAGTGGGTTAGTCCAAGTCTTGTGAAGAGACACAATAACTTTATATGATGAATAGCTGATGAACTGTTTCATTAAAAATCTTAATTTGCCTTTCAAAGTTTAAGTCTTGAGTAAACATGATAATAGAGTATAAACAAGATTAGTACACAAGTTACATACCAGAAGTAGGAGTTATAAAAATGTCATGTTATGTTATAACTGTGGATTAGTTGAGCTCTGAGGGAAGAGGTGCATCTTCAGATGTTCTTTTAAAGGCCTCAGCACATCCATCTGCACTTATATATTATTATATAACACTTTTAGTGTAAACAGCCACTTATTTACACATTCTGATATGAAATGGTGATTCTCAGACAATTCGGTTCTGATTAAATTTTTCATACTCCCATTATGCTTGTGTTTAAAGTCCCCGGCTGTGTCTCTCCCCCTGCAGACACTGAAGTTAAATCAAGGGCAAATGAAAGGCTAAATGAGCCTGTAACATAATGATGATAAATGATATCTGTATTGTGGTCATGTGACAGCATCATTACAGCACATTATACATCAGCACAGTGTGCCGGCTTAGATTAACACACACACACACACACACACACACACACACTCACACAAGCACTCACTTTCTTGCGCAGGTAAGCAGATGGGGCGCTCCAGAAGTACGGTGCTGTCAGGTGAGTCTGCACGTCTGATTTGCTGACAGTGAGCTGGTGGGCCATCTCTCTGCTGGGCACCGCCCACACAAGCCCCTCCCCATCCGCTCCTGTCAGATACCATCCAGACATATCCGTCACCTGCAAACAAATACACCGAAACATTCAGATCTCTGAGACCGTTCTGTAAGGCAGGCAATAGCGCTACAGGCATAAATGGTCATCAAATGCAAAAAACAAAAGATATAAGTAACATTTAAGTGCATATTATCAATTCAGCAGCTCTCTTTTAGCATTATAATCATATTTGGCATTATAAACTCATAATCAGTCAATCTCCATTGTGATTGGAGCAGTCAGAACAAATTCATTCATCATGATTTATTGGAGATCTGCCTTGCAGTGTTTCGGTGTTCTTTTATTGTGATTGCTTCTATTGTCATCATTTGTAAGTCGCTTTGGATAAAAGTGTCTGCTAAATGACTACATGTAAATGATCATCTGTTTTTTTTTTTAGCTTGTATCCTTTCTCTAATGTGAACCATTCTAAATATTATTGCATATTCAGTCAAATGACCTCAAAACTGAAGTTTTGTCACTGTTTGTGGGAGAAGAAACAGTTCATTATATGGTCTATTAAAGAGTCCATTGTGTACAACAACACTGTCAATAATTATTTCATAATAATTAAAAAAATCTATAGTTGGTGTCAGCATTAATTTATTTAATATCAGAATATCGAAGAGGTATAATGTATTGATTCATATACTGATTTAACCTGTAAAGCACATAATTTATATGTACAGTATTATGTATATTTTTAGGTAAATGAAGTCTCTTCTGTTCTATTACACCATTGATGGAAATTCTCTGTGTGTGTTGTAACTTATTTAAAACGTACTCGGTTACAAACGTAACCTTGGTTCCCTGATATAGGGATATGAGTACTGCGTCTTGCTTAAGGCGCATATGGGAAAAAGCCTTTTTTCTCCTGAACTGAAGCGTTTTCATTCATGCAGTGAAACTGCACGGCCATTGGTTCGTGCAGTGCTTAAAAAGCAAACCAATGACTCGGCAGCGGAGCTGCACGAGCCTATGGCGACGAAGCCCGTCAAAGCCCGCCAGAATGGGCGGGGCATCTGGCTATATAAGGGGGCGCTCGCCACAGGATTCTCAGGTTTACTTCGACTGAAGCGACGACTGAGTCATGCAGCTACATAGCATGGCAAGCAACGCAGTACTCGTTCCCGTATCTCAGGGAACCGAGGTTACATTAGTAACCGAGTACGTTCCCTTTTGATACTTCACTAGTACTGTCAGGGTCTGGGTAGAGGATGGAGCGAGGACTCAGTACGGCAGAGAATGGGCTTTTATTAATAATAAAAATAAACAAAACAGCAACAAAAACTACCCCGTGGGGGAGAAACAGGCTGGCAAGGCAAGGCAAGGCAAGGCAGGATCTGGACACGACATGACACATCCAGGGAGAAATGATGAAGACGAACCGACGCAGGACTGCAAACACAAGGAGAATAAATGGAGAGCAAATGAGGAGGGTAACGAGGGACCACATGTGGGGCAAATTAACTAGTAATCAGGTAACAAGATGGGAGGGGTCAAGACAATTGACATGAGCACATGGCACACCGAATCAAAGACAAAAAGCCATGTGCTCACACAAAACAAAACACAAGCACATGGCCAGCAAAACAAATCACAAGCCATGTGCTATAACAAAAGACACGAACACGCAGCTAATGATAAAACTCATAAGCCGCATGTTCACACAAGACAACAAGAAAAGCACGCGGCTGAACACAAAACGCGTGCTACACAAAACACAACACACGTGGACAGAAGAGCGCACGGCCGAGCGAACTCGAGACCGCACGCTCCCACAACAGACAGAACATGGAGCGCGAGTGTCCGGACCCCGACACGAAACCGAAACTCAAGACATGAGTGCCGGGATCTGAACACCACGCTCCAACATGAAACAGTACACGCAGACGAGAGCGCACGGCTCGAGCACACTCGAAGCCGCACGCTCACATGAAAACAATGACATGACGCGAGTGTCAGGGCTCTGTCACAAAACTATGAATTACACTAGACCGAAGTGACAGAACCCTGACAAGTACTGCGTCTTGCTTAAGTTCCCATATTAACTACTGTTAATATTCCCATATTTCCCACATTAACTTCTGTTAATATGGGAACATTGTACAATCACGCCATGCTAATGTAGTGGAACAACTAAAGGTATAAACTTCCATAAGCAACCAATGCTCATAGAGTAGTCAACAATAACCCAATGCTAAGACGGGCTGAGCTTTCTAGGTCACACCTGGCCTGGTTAATCGTTCCAGAGTATTCCCGTAACTTCAACACCCAGGGGTCGAGAGCTAACAGGTGAAACAATGCCAGAGAACTTGGGCGTGATACGGCCAAGGGCTCTCTGCCATATCTGTTTATGCAGCGCGTGCCACTTCAAGCAGAAAGGACTTCCAGGTTATAAAACCTTGCGAATGTGGACAGTGAGGCCCAGCCAGCCGCCTCACAAATATCCGCAATGGACACACCACTGGACCATGCCCACGACGAGGCGATGCCTCTAGTCGAGTGGGCCCGTACTCCATTGGGGCATTGGAGGCCCAAGGAAGAGTACGCTAGCGAGATTGAGTCTACTATCCATCTAGAGAGTCTTTGCTTTGTAACCGGAAGCACTTTGGGGCTGTTACCGAAGCTGACAAAGAGTTGTTCCGATCGCCTATAGGGAGCAGAATGCTCAATATAGATTCTCAAAGCTCTGACGGGGCGGAGCAGAGATAGCTCTCTGTCCTCTTCAGTTGGAAGACAGAGACTTTAAAGTAATTAGGCCCGAATTCCAGGCAGGCAGGGCTAATAGAGAGCGCCTGGAGGTCCCCTATTCGCTTTACTGATGCCAGTGCTAGAAGTAGAGCAGTCTTCAGCGATAGCGACCTAATGTTGGCAGACTGCAGACATGAGAGGCCGCTATAGCCACCACATAGACTTTGAGCGTGGATAGGAAACGTCCCTTATCCAGCAGCTCTTGTAGAAATGACAACACCTCTGCCAATTCAGAAGTGAGGGAGTCTTTGCCTTGGTTTAGACACCAAATGGAGAAAAAAGACCACTTTAAGGCGTAGAGGCGTCTTGTAGATGGAGCTCTAGCCTCCGAAATTGTGTTTAAGACTCTATCTGGGAGGCACGAAGGCTCCCGTCGAGCGGTCAGAGGTGCAGGGCCCATAGGTCGGGCCGAGGATGCCATAATGCCCCGAGAGAGGAGATCCTGTCTCAGTGAAACAGGCCAAGGGGCCGCTATCAGTAGCTGAGTTAGCTCCGATAGCCACAGCTGGTTCATCCAAAGGGGGGCCACCAGGAGAACCCTGTGTTCTTGTTCCGTCACTCGCATGATTACCTGTGGGATCAGAGCGATCGGGGGAAAAGCATAGAAAAGGAGGTTGGGCCAATCGTGGGCCAACGCGTCCCTGGTCTTTGAGAAATAGATTGGGCAGTGAGAGTTGTCTTCTGAGGCGAAGAGGTCCACCTCAGCCTCACTGAAGATCTCCCAGATCATCTGAACCGTCTGCGGATGGAGCGTCCACTCCCCTAAGGGGACATTGCTCCTTGATAACATGTCCGCTCCCTGGTTCAATTTGCCCGGTATATGAGCTGCCCTCAGCGAGCGCAAGTTGGGTTGAGCCCAGTCTAAGAAGCACTCTACCAGTGTGAAGAGGCGCTTCGAGGAGATGCCTCCCTGGCGATTTATGTAGGATACCACAGTCATGTTGTCCGATCGGATTAGCACATGGTGCCCTTCTAGGACTGGCAGGAAGAACTGACAGGCTCGACATGCTGCTAGTATTTCCAAGCAGTTGATGTGGAAGCCTTTTTCCGCCTTCAACCAGTGGCCGAAGGTCGGTATGCCCTCGCACAGCGCCCCCCAACCTGAGTTGGAGGCTGTCTGTCGTAACAACTGTCCTTCTGTGAACCATCCCCATGGCCACGCCCTGTTCCATCCAGCAGGAGTTCTTCCAGGGGGTCAGGGCCGATACACAGGCCTGACTCACCCTGATATGCAGGCGTCTGTGACTCCACGCATGGGATGGAACCTGTGGTTTTAACCAGCGCTGAAGGGGGCGCATACGCAGCAGACCCAACTGTAGAACTGGAGATGCTGCTGCCATGAGGCCAAGCCTCCTTTGAAATGCTTTGAGAAGGCGAGCGGTACCGATCTTGAAGGAGGTCACCAGCCTCCGTATGGCCAGAGCTCGTTCCGGCGTGACTACAGCTTTCATTTGGGCTGAGTCGAAAATTGTTCCCAGGAACGAAATTCGCTGGCTGGGAAGCAAAGTGCTCTTGGTAAAATTGACCCTGAGTCTCAGGCACTCCAGGTGGCTGAGGAGGAGGGTTCTGTGAGATATTAATTCTGCCTCCGACTGGGCCAGAATGAGCCAGTCGTCGAGGTAATTGATAATACGGATTCCAATCTGTCTTAGAGGGGAGAGAGCCGCATCCATGCACTTCGTAAAAGTGCGGGGGGTCAGGGACAGTCCGAAGGGAAGGTCCATATATTGCGGGGCTGCCTTCCGCGAACGAACGGGGCCAGACTGCTTTTGTGGTAAAAGCGGCCCGTGTCTGTGAGCGCAGCCATAGTGACACACACACAAATTTGAAGTTGTCAGTGGCAGCATCTCCTCCGATCTACTTTGTAGGATAGAGCCACTCGATGTAAAGAGGGGCACTGATCCTTTTGTGTGAGACACGGATCGAAGCGCAGTGGGGAGAGCAAGTACGCAGGCTCTGTGTCGGCGTGAGATCGCTCAGACCCGGTTGCTTAGTTCCCAGGCTTCGTCGTTCCTCTCTCCGAGGCTTGCTGAGAGAGGAGAAACATGTGAGTGGGGCTGTTCAGTGAAAGGCAGTCCGCGAGTGGAGAAAAGCGAGACTCATGCTCGAGTGAGCGTTCTGTCTCAGTAAGCGCGTAGCTCACTGCCCTTCTGCGGCGGATCCGAGTGCAACGGAGAGAGAGCACGCAGGCACAGCGCCGGCATGAGATCAGTCAGACCGATTGCTTATTCCCTGACTCCGCTGTTTCCCTCTCTGGGGCTCGCTGAGAGAGGAGAAACGGGAGAGCGGGGCTGTCTCCAGTGGAGGCGGACTGCGAGTGGAGAAGAGCGAGACTCATGCTCGAGTGAGCATTTTGTCTCAGTAAGCGCGTACTAGCTCACTGCCCATCTGCAGCGGATCCGAGTGCAACGGAGAGAGAGCACGCAGGCACAGCGCCGGCATGAGATCAGTCAGACCGATTGCTTATTCCCTGACTCCGCTGTTTCCCTCTCCGAGGCTCGCTGAGAGAGGAGAAACGGGAGAGCGGGGCTGTCTCCAGTGGAGGCGGACTGCGAGTGGAGAAGAGCGAGACTCATGCTCGAGTGAGCATTTTGTCTCAGTAAGCGCGTAGCTCACTGCCCTTCTGCGGCGGATACGAGTGCAACGGGGAGAGCGAGCACGCGGGTACAGTGTCGGCATGCGATCGCTCAGACCTGGTTGCTTAGCTCCCTGACTCCGCTGTTTCTCTCTCCGAGGCTCGCTGAGAGAGGAGAAACGGGAGAGCTGGGCTGCCCTTCTTCGGCGGATCCGAGTGCAACAGGGAGAGCGAGCACGCGGGTACAGTGTCGGCATGCGATCGCTCAGACCTGGTTGCTTAGCTCCCTGACTCCGCTGTTTCTCTCTCCGAGGCTCGCTGAGAGAGGAGAAACGGGAGAGCGGGGCTGTCTCCAGTGGAGGCGGACCGCGAGTGGAGAAGAGCGAGACTCATGCTCGAGTGAGCATTTTGTCTCAGTAAGCGCGTAGCTCACTGCCCTTCTGCGGCGGATCCGAGTGCAACGGGGAGAGCGAGCACGCGGGTACAGTGCCGGCATGCGATCGCTCAGAAACGGACCGGAACTGCTGCGTCGTCATTGAAGGAGAAGAAATCTGAGAATCCTGTGGCGAGCGCCCGCTTATATAGCCAGATGCCCCGCCCTTTCTGGCAGGCTTTGGTGGGCTTCGTCGCCATAGGCTTGTGCAGCTTGACAGATGACATAGTCTATTTTTACTTTTGACTATTTAAATGTACTGTAAGACTAAAAATATATACAAATAAAAGATCTCCATCTGTTTCTGAATACATTCAGCAGTTATTGATTTCACGTCACTGAAAATAAAAAAAAAGAAAGTAAAGAAAAGAAAAGAAAGTAAAAATAAAATAAAAAAATTCCATAAAAACAAGTATTTTTTATCTTAAAAATGTAAATTAAAAATGTAAATACACTGAAATAATTTAAATAAATGTGTTTTTTTTTTAATCTGAGCATGGAATGAAGTGAGCCATATTTTAGACTTATTTAAAAAAAATGACAATGATATCACATTCCTTTTATAAATGAATACATTTATGTGCTCAGTTATATTCATGTTGTTGTTTTTAACATATACTTAAAACTCGGATACTACTGTAGATGGTGTTTCGGGGATGTTTCTTTAGTGCAAGGCAGTGCCTTTTTGAATTTAATTTATTTAGTTTAATGAATGAATTTAAATATACAAAAATAAAGAGCAATCACACTACACATTTTGTGTGCTATCAGCCCTTTTACTAGTATAACTGGATTCACTGGCGTTGTTTGTTAAATTACAGTCTGACAGAAAGATTGATCTGATCTGTTCATCTGTGTGCATTCATTTACTCATTCAACCTGTTATATTGAATAACTATTTACAGGAATTTCGAGTATTATAATCGCAGGACTGGTAGAAATGTGTAAAATTATGTGCAATACTATCAGTACCGCACCAAATGTCAGGCCTTTTCCAGTGTAGTTTAGCATTATGTTTTTTTTCTCATTTAGATACAATCTGACATTAAGTAAGACTGTGTGTTAGACAGTTTCATCAATGTTTGACCACTTAATAAGAACATTTAAAGTCATTAAGATCTGGCTGTACATCAAAGCCACAGAATTCACACACACACACACACACACACACACACACACACACACACACACACTTACACACTTACACACTTGAAAAGACCAACACTATTTCACACATGCATGAGCAACGTACTGACAAACACACACACACACACACACACACACGCACACTTGAAAAGACCAACACTATTTCACACATGCATGAGCAACGTACTGACAAACACACACACACACACACACACGGCCATAATTAAAGCTAGCGGAGCTCTGAAAAGACAACTCAAGGTCAGTTTAATTGTACAGACAGATGCTGGTAGCATCTCTCTCTCTCTCTCTCTC
>NW_015505671.1:200544-206978 GCF_001515645.1 Sinocyclocheilus grahami
TCTCTCACACACACACACACACACACACACACACACACAAATTGATGCAAAAAATGCCAGGGCTTCATACACTATTAACCTTTCACCCTTCCTAACTTCTGTCCCCTTTGTGTGTATATGTAAAGACTGCGCTCATGACAGTTCACTTCTAAACATGACGACCAGCAACTTTTGTTCACTCATTAAACTTGAAAATATCCATGTGAATCATCCGTGTGTGCGTAAGAACAGCCATTACTGCTTAATAAGACTGAATCCCACTAGCCAAGAAAAGATTTAAGATAGTGTAACTAATGAGAAACGAGACCCCTCTCTCTCTCTCTCTCTCTCTCTCTCTCACACACACACACACACACACACACACTGGTAATGAAACGGCTTGTCTCCTACATTACTGTGGGCCCCGGGGGATTCCGAACGGCTTGTCTCCTACATTACTGTAGTCCCAGTGGGATTCAGTACACAGGCTGGCTAGACCAGAACAGTAGCACTTCTCGCATCCACGGAGACGGTCTCCACGGAGATTATAGAATCCCTGTTTACAGCGGTCGCAGTTCTGTCCCTCCACATGCTCCTGCAGAGAGAGAGAGAGAGAGAGAGAGAGAGAGAGAGAGAGAGTGTTGAGTGAAACTGGGCTGCATGCACTATTAAACACTGTTAAAGCAGTGCTAACCCATGGGAAGTGTGTTACTTAAACACACACACACAGGTGCACAAACCTCTACAGTGAAGGAAAAGTCATTATTCTTTCATTTCATTTATTTCAGTAGCTGCAGGACCTCTTCACATCTGTATGTGTAACTGGGATTGTGCACCTTTCAGAATTACTGCTGAAGAACTGCTGTAACTAGAAATAAGTTTGCCTATACGTACATCAGTGAGATTTTTTTTAATGAAGTCTCTTCTGCACACCAGGGCTCCATTTGTTTGATTTAATTGATTTCTGTGATGCGCAGCTGTATTTTCAGCATCATTACTCCAGTCTTCAGTGTCACATGATCTTCAGAAATCAGTAGCCTATAATATGCTGATTTGCTGCTCAAGAAATACTTCTGGTTATTTTGTTGAAAACAGTTGTGCTGCCCAATAGTTTTATGAAAACCGTGATACATTTTATTTTTCAGGATTCACAGATGAATATAAAGTTCAAAACGAAATATAAATATTTTGTAACATTATAAATGCATTTACTGTCACTTTTGATCAGTTTAATGCATCCTTTCTGAATAAAAATATTAATATATTAAAAAAATTACTGATCTTACTGAAGAAAGCATTTTAAATCTTACCTGTTTATTATCTTAAATCTTATTATCATTGTGTACACACAATGACACTTAATTGTGTAATTGTGTTTATTTATTCCAATATGGAAAATATGTTACGCAATGTATCACAAAACTTGTGATGAACTAGTGAAATTGCTCTGAATTGTAAATCAGTGTCATTTTAAACTGAATTCAACCTCCTGAGTGTTGTGCCCAGCTCAATTCAGATTTCCACTCATGATCTTCAAGGAGTAATTTCATAAATGTTGATCATCAATCAACCCTGCTGTGTGAATCCAGTACTAACTACAGTATGAGGAACTCTCTCAGATGAACTTTTCCGTTCCAGTCACCAGACTGTGTTTCTGACACTTTCATTTATTTCTGTATATTACAGCTATCGGCAAGTTTGGCATCAGACGGCAGCACCTGGAGCGAGTCCATCCCGTCTGTGGGTGTCATTTACTGATGTTTCTTAATGTCCCATTTACACTGGCGCTCTGCCTGAGCCCAGCCATTACTGAACAGAGCTAAACGTTTGCCTCTATAATCTGACCATCACAGCCTCTTCATCTGGGCAATGCCAAACACGCTTCACCTCCGCTCACTCTTCATCTGTTCATCCATCCATCCGGAGCGCTGAGAGAAATCCCGTTAAACACTTCTCGATCATCTGTAGTCCTGCATTAAAACTGAAGTGGCAAATTTTTTTCTATTTTCTCAGTTTGTTTTGTGCATTGAAAGACTTTAATCTTTTTTTTTTAGGATGGGACAACAGATCCAGACTGCAACGATTCGACAGCCGAGGAAAAAAAGACGCAAGTTAGTTGTCAGGATAACATCAAAGTATAAAGCAGCTCTCAAGCAGTATTTCATTTACACAGAACAGAGGCGACATCAGATGTGCGTCTGATACTGAGAGATCAGATCAGAGCTGCTAACTGTACTGCAGCTTTCAAATTCATTTTTACACTGAATTTGGAGGTGCCAGAGAAACACTTTAACCTTATATTGTGTGTTTTGACCCAGAAATAGAAAATCTATGGCTGGTGTTGCTTCCATGAGATCCCTCATGCAAACGTCCACCTACTTTGGAAAGGCTGAATCACTGGGTCTGTTGCATGTTTTATTGCAAAAGACTCACTCCCCTCTCTACTGCTGGAAAATTTTAAAATCCCTCGATGGGATTGAAATCAATCAAGATTCCCACCTGCTGTCTTCACAGGAAAGAAGAGGCTGTTGTGGTGGTTTGTTTCTGATTTACTGTTCATGTGGACTCCCGGGTGTATACAACAGTAGTGTTTTCCCACTGAAGGACTGGACTTTGGAAAAGCAACCACTGATGCCCTCGTCCAGCAGACCTAATGTATGGGACCTAATGTACCGTGCTAATATGAAGGTATTTTCTGTATTGCATTTTCACAGGTGTTTTACCTGTCTTTGAATTATGCATTGCACTATGTTGTGTTTCAGGGATGAAGGACATTTTCTTACAGCGTATATTTTCAGCTGTGTGGTGCACATCTCCAGCACCCTGTGGCTAACGTTGTCAGGCCTCCAGACATTGTGGATCTCCGCCAGCTTGTTCCTGAGGTCTCATATGTAAAGCAGACTTTCTGCAGAAGCCCTTTCAGCCAAACTTCTGAGGGTCTGTTTCTTGTGATTCAGATATATATTCATCTAGCTCCCCTGCAACAGCTTACAAGACTGGTACAATTGATCTCCAGACTTCATTGATCCTGGATCAGATTATCTCACCTCTCAAAGTTAAACTAAGACCAGATCTAAAGGCCTCTTCTTACTGAAACAAATCATTTAGTTCCTTCATGGTGCTTTTTGTTGAAGCACATTGTCCTTTTTGGACCTGCATTGTTCATGCAAGCTGATGTCATCTGTCAGTCTTTAAGTATCCTCATCACATAAGATGGTACATGTGCTAACCGGTCTCCTCTGTGCCGTTTTGCAAAAAGTCCCTTTCCAACCATTTCCTCTCAGTCTTGGCCGTGACAGCATCCACTGAACAATTAGTTAGTACATATGAATATGGCACACCTGAACCGGCCAGAGATAACAAAGCTGACAGTTTTCTGTGTTCATCTTAGAATATCTTGAAGAATTTCTTCTGGAGCATGTAAAAGACTGTTTTCATTTCCATTTATTGAGGATATTTCACCACAAGCTTGTGTGAGATTCCTTACAACCTGAACGGTGGCCTTTCTGATTCAGTGCCTTTCTGCTTAATTGGTTGTCTTATTCAGGATGAGCAGTCTGTAGAAAGCTAATGCTGCCACAGACCTTTGCGCCAGATTTAATTTTTGACTGTAATGAAAATGAGGCTGTGAGGGACTGAAGTGTTTAATGGACTGTACTAAGCAACATAACAATAGTTCAGCTGTCAATACGCCTTTCTGAGAAAAAAAAAACAAAACGTTTGTTTACAGGAGCAAAGGAAGCAAAGTTTCCTTACTTTAGCAAAGGAAAACCAGTCTCCTCTTGGCTTATATCGAAATCCTCCGACATTCTTCTTTACAAATCCTCGTTTTGTACTTCTAATTCGTGACCGTTGTTTTGTTTTGATCTCTCCACTGCGGCGTCACTTCTGAGCGGCGCATGCGCAACGCCGACGTCTTACGTCATCCGCCCGGAGCCTCTTCTGTGTACAACTGTTGGCGCAAGCTAGATTAAAGTGATTATTACGTTTTAAATATGGCACTTGTTATACACAAATATCAGACTGCTCAATGCAGCTGTTCACGAGAATCAAATATCTGGCTTTGTCAGCTAAATGAAGATCCTCGTCACTGAGGTAATTGATCACCGAGTGTAGTTAACTCTGTGCTGGACTTTAGGACGAGTTGCTTGTTAAATCATTAATGCTGCAGGTTCTCTGTACTTCCCACAAACTGTGTATGCGTGATCTTCTGCATCTCAATAATTAACCTAACCAGTGTCAAAGTGCATCCTGCACGGTTGCTCTAGAAACCACTCTCTGTAATTGGCCGATGCGGGATAAACTCTGAAAGCATCCTGTGAACAGCAGATTTCAGAAACACAGATTGGCATCCATAAATATCTAAACATCATGACCCCAACCTACACACCCGTGGAATCGCACTGACCTCCATGAAGCCATTTCTCAGAAAATCAAAAATCTAATCAATTAATTTTGTGAGGCAAATTTTGTGAGAGAAGTACTGTAAGAAATGCTTCTTTAAATTGACCAAAGGGGGGGGGGGGGGGGGCACATTTCTAGAACACATGATGCAAAAGTTATGACATAATGTTTTACCTAAGTGCAAATTTTTACTTTTTGACCACATGGGCAACAAAGGAAAAAAAGATAATAATAATAATATAATAGGTGCACAAGTATCTATTCCAAGTAAACATCAAATAATCAAATTAGACAAAGTATAGTACTATTTTGTCGTAGTGGTATTGTTGTAGCAGTGAGTGTAGTGATCATGACTGTATAAGCAGTGGGAGGCCAGTGTTAATGTGGTAACACGTGTCGTACCTTACACACACAGGGCGGCTGGCAGGGATCCTGGTTAACGCTGCCTTCACTGCTGCAGTTGCATCGCTCACACAGAGGGAATCCTGTGTATCCAAACGCACACCTGTCACACTTCTCACCTGCGTATCCCTGCTTACAGATGCACAAGCCCACTGCCAAACCTGCAGAGACAAGAACACACACCATTACAGCCTGAGCTCCTGCTCAACACACACACAGAACACTTTCACTCAAACACACAAAAACAAATGTCAATACTATCAATGCAAAATAAAACATGCTTTAAAAACACTAATACATTTTTACCAGAATTACCTAAAAAAAACATCCTGTGGAAACCAGTGCAGTTTCAAATGCCTATTTATAAATTGTGCAATGCACACAAATTAGTCCCATAAAACATCCTCAAAAAGTGAAAAGAACAGAGAGTGACAAGCGAGTGGGTTAAGTTGTGATAATTTTTTAAAGAATTTTTCCATTTGGCAAAGGTAAATGAAAGTGAGGTAAAACCAATTCACCTAATCATATTTTAGGCGGTCTGCTACTTTATCTTCTAAAATGGTAAGATCATCTATAACATACATGAATGGAAATATGACTTGTACAAACTAAAAGTGGTCCAGTGACAGCTTGCTTTGCCACGTCTGCGTGAAACTCAACGATTTACATTTTGAATAAAAATAAAATAGTATGCATAAATTATACATTAACAACAAATTTACAATGAATACCATCCTAGAAACTTATTTTGCTCACTGTTATTAACATATTTTTAATGACCCAGAAAAGGTTAAATATTCAGAATATTTGCAGTGAAACAATTTTCAACATTTTTCAAGGTCCAACTATCAAGGCTGCAGGAAAATATGTCACTCCTTACTTTCTTCCCTTGCTTTCTTTTTTCTTAAAGCGTTTTCTTTAAATGGTAGGTATATTTTTGCTAGTATATTTGAATTCTATAACAGATTTTTCAACAAAACCATCTCACTATCATTACTAACCAAGCCACTGGCACATTTTATTCCATCTTCCATCTGATGCATTCAGAAAGGATGAATGTTTACACCAGTGGTTCCCAATCCTGGTCCTGGAGGCACCCCAACACTGCACGTTTTGCATGTCTCCTTAATCAAACACAACTGATTCAGGTCATCAGCTCATTAGTAGAGACTTCAAGACCTGAAATTGGTGTGTCAGAGAAAGGAGATATGCAAAATGTGCAGTGTTGGGGTGCCTCCAGGACCAGGGTTGGGAACCACTGGTTTACACTACAGTGCAATGTGGGCATGTGCTTCTAACGACCTCCACATGCTATTTCAGTGATCCAATCACCAAAAACATTTATTAGGTGTAAACAGGGCTACTGCCAGATCTTGTGTTGTGTTGTACCTGCGGTGGCCTGACTCTCGTCTGGGATGCATGAAGAGTGCAGTGAACCTCTCAGGTCACATGAGCAGGGTCTGCAGGGCCAGGACTCATGTGAACTCACCTGGGAAAATATTCACATAATGCTCAATTACACAACAAAAACCATTTGATTCTCCCTTCACTGAGCCCTGTCTTAAAAATAATGTTGACCCATGGCCATTGACCCATATACTGTATATATATATATATATATATATATATATATATATATATATAGACAC
>NW_015505671.1:208434-241335 GCF_001515645.1 Sinocyclocheilus grahami
TATATATATATAGACACTCACCTCACTTGGTCTGTAGTAGCCATCTACACATGACTGACAGTTATTTCCTCCTGTGTTTTCAGAGCAACCAAGGCAGACTCCGCCTCCTCTCATATTCACCATGCATATTCAAACTCAGCTTAGCATCAGCCACAGTCTGGTTGTAATAGCATTCCTCTGATTTGTCGTGACAGTTGCACTCTGGCAAATAAAGACATCACATGATTATATAACAATAAGAGAAGCAGTGCAGCTTTACACGCAGCTCCTGACACATGCCACTGATAATATGACAATACCACATGAGGAAGAGTTGATCTGAATACTGGCACAGCTATGATTCAGACACAGGTAATAACAGGCGTGCTGATACTACGAACAACAGCACAATGAATTCAGGATCTTCCATTGCTAGTCCAAAAAGAGATGTCTAAATCTCTGTTACTGTCATGTCTGTTTTGGGGTTTTGTTTCATGTTCATTGTTTTCATGTCTCTTATTTTGTCATAGACATAGTTCCTGTCTAGTCATGTGATTGCCTTGATCTTTATGTATTCCTGCCTAGTGTGTGCGTCATGTTCTGATTGGTTGGTTTGTGTCATGTGACCCTTATTGTTTGGTATTTATAGCCCTCATGTTGCCATTGTCTCTTGTCGAGTATTATTTCTGTTCATGCCAGGTTTCAAGTCAAGTCTGTTCATTTCAAGTCAAGTCTGTTTTAAGTCAAGCCATTGTCAAGTCAAGCCAAGCCTGGATTTGGATTATGTTTCATGTCTTTGTTGTAAATAAACTGCACTTGGGTTCACCAGGCTCGCCTTCAGCGGACTGATTATTACTAATTCAAGAATGTCCCATTAAGACTAGCCACCGCAGCTTGGGTCGCTCCAGAATGGAGTAACAAGAAGGTGTAACAAGAAGTAAAAATGGAGTAACAAGAAGGCGACTAGATTGAGTGATATTTCTTTAACACAGTAGTTACATAATCGAGTTAATATTGCGTAACTTAAATGTTAGACTCAGTATTGCCAGTTATTTTGTGTGTTTTTGCTTCACCAATAAAAACAGTTCCACATAAAGACACAGGGGCATTTAGTTCCTGAACGATTGTGTATTTTTGAACAACTCATTTAACAAACGATTCAGTGATTCACTCATTAAGACAGCCATCTGGTTAGTTCCTGGAAAATGTATGTTTTTTTAGAAATTGGTTGAGTGAATAATTCAATGACTGATCTGAAATTGCATTTTGTCTGTATAGGTTCTACATTTGATGAAGAATTTACAAACAGTGGAGAGTCCCAGTTCTGTTAATTGCTATGCTATAAAAATTAAATGCTAATTAACCAATCAGACTGAAAGGCCCAAACTAACTGTTGCGGAATTCATATTAAGATGTATTAACTGTTACATAGTGTGACTATTATATATATATATATATATATATATATATATATATATATATAGTTACACAGATGTCATATAACATATACTCTTAAATATATACATGCATTTACATATATATATATATATATATACACACAAACTTTTATTTTGGATACGATTAATCGCGATTAATGTATAACGATATTGTTTGATAGACACAGTGTGTATAATATATATATATATATATATATATATATATATATATATATATATATATATAGTTACTCAGATGTCATATAACATGAACTGATGTTTATAGACCACACCTAAATAGGACTAAATTGGTCAGTAAAGCAGCATGCTCAGCTCTGTGGGGCATTGTTGAGACCTCTTACTTTCACAGACGTGGCATGTGAGGAAGGTTCCCGCCATCCAGGGTTTCTGGTTGTAACCAGGGCAACAGCGGTCACAGCTCTCGCCACAAGTGTTGTGTTCACACTCACAGCTGAATTTCTGATGTCAAAACCAAACAGTCAATCAAACCAACTGTGTGTCGTTCAGAAATGTTTTGAGAATGCCTTCCCAATTAAAACTCAATCTGAGATGGCAAACACAATGCAGAGCAGAATAAGTGCTGTAAGCACCACTGAGGCTTACTCCAATGTATATAATAAAAATGGTGAAAAAAATTGCCTAATAATAGCTGTATTTTGGTACTGAGCAGATCGGTGGTCTAACAGCACTTATCAATGTCAAAATGACTGAGATGGACAATCAAATCAAAAAAGGCGGGTGCTACCATTAATGGGCACTTAAGTGGAGTATGCATTTCAACATGAAACTTCCTTTTTAATCACCAAAAAGTGAGATGAAAGAGCAAGTAAGCAGCTTAACATTTAATATTAAACTTTTTTTTAAACTGTTACGAAGAAATGTTAAAGAACCAACAGTCATTTACAGAAATGCAAACAACTTATTTTCAGCATATTAGCTATAAGATTAAGAATGAATGTGTACATATTGTGAATGAATTTAATGAATTACACTTTCCTTACAGCCTTTCAGTGCATTGACTTATCGTCAGACAGAAAATGGTAAAACTTGTGATTGTGTTATTTTGACAAATGTTTTTATAGGATGAGGTTAGGAGAGTCATATTAAATCCTATTTAAATAAATAAATCAAATGCATTCATTCCAGTTCTTTAACTATTTTTCTTTATCCATCTCCTTCTTCATTCCTTTAATTTTCTATTTTTGACAAGAAACCTCCAAGTCTCTGCAACCTTTGTATGTTGATATGTTCATGGCTGGTCTGTGCTCAAAATTTAAAAGGATAGTTCAAATTAAACCTATTCATCTATTGAAATTGTGTCAAATTGTGTATTTTTATCCAAGTATTTGCCCTGTAGATGTCTTTAAAATTGTTTTCATAAAGTTATCTGAAAATGTGCTAGACATTTTGTGGTGTTGTAAAGTAAGAAACAAAACCTCTTTGGATGTTTTGATGATAGTGGTAGTGACTATTACACAGCTATTACACAGACACAAAATATGTACCACAAAATACATTATTTTGATCATATAAGACACAATGCAACTATTTAATTATTGATTTTTACAACTGCTCTGAGTGCATTCTTCATAAAGGCCAAAAGTGTTTAGTCTCTATGTAACAACTTAATGATAAAGCTCAAGTAATAACCCTAATTACAGTGCACATATGAAATAAATATTCTTTAGCTTCAGATGACAAACCTTGTTGTATGGGTTGAGAGGGCAGGCCTTAGCGTGACCATAACAGATGCACATTCCTCCTACTGATATATCCTTAATGGAGTAGTAATACTGAAAAACAAAAGCAATAAATATTTAAATATTTACAGAAGCATGTTTGCTGATGGTTTAAATTATTATTTATTTTTCACTTGGCAGACCTTTTGTGGTCTTGACTGAGAGGTTCTGATGAAGCACTGGGAATCTTGGAAGCAAAGTATCTATAAGTTAAACTCTATGAACATCTCTGCTTTTCAGCTACAAATTCACATACCCCCTCACACAACAAAAGTAGGAGTTTGTGAACCACTTTTCCCCCTGAAGCTGCCAAAATATTTTTAAATATATAAATGAAAATAAGGAATTTATCTAGATGTGAACTGTTACCTTGCTGAAAACCCCAGCTGGTCACCAGCATAAGGTATGATTTGCACAGTGGTACCAGCTTCAGTCGCTGGATGCTGGTCACCATCACGGGACACTGGTGTGCTGGTGGACCAGCATATGTTGTCATTTGGATGCTGGTAGGATCCCAGTAAGACAAACAGTACTCAACAAACAGTACGTGTGCAAAAGTTGTTGAAGTCTGTTGTCACTATTATGGTGATTAGTGTTCGATGGGCACTTTGCCCTTGACAATGGTTAAATTATTTCATTTTCACCCATAGTTACTATTGCAATAAGTTATGCCCCTCACTTCAATTAAATACTTTTTTACTATGTGCTTTTTACATTTATTCCTTTTACTAACAACTTTCTTGTTGTCAGTAGCTGTCAACTGGATTTTGAAACATGAAAGTACCCAGATGTACTTTCAATTTTGAACTTGATGCAGTGCAAGTACACAATTGTAGTTACATGCTACTAATGTTTATTATTTTGTCTCTTCAATAGACTGTCATTAACATTTTACAAGTTTGACATTTTTCAGTTAAAGTCAATTCATTGATGATTCAGTGATGTCATCATCCAGTTCAGCTCTCTTCCAATAGTGTCTGTGCAATCAGTCAAGTGTCCCCAATAAGCATATAATATAATAAGCATAAGTTATATTACTACTGTCTTACACACCCTTAAAGGTACCGACTGAGCATCACTAAATAAACAAGCACACTTTTATACTATACTTTTAATGCATACAGCGTGTGTTAAGCTGGTTGTGATGCTTAAACAGATCAATAATTTGAAAGTGCCACAAAGCCACAGTATTAAACTTCCTGGGTAAGTCAATTTACCAAACTCACAATAATTCACTTTAATATGAGAATGACACACATCACCTTTAAATTAGCCTCGTAATCATATGCAACCAATGTGGCTTAAGCCTCTCAGATTGCAAAATGACTCTTTGAACTAAATAATTTGGGTTCATTTATCCAAATTGCTCAATGCACGTGAGAAACGTAATCCTGCATTTCAATGCAACTACTCTTTGATGGAAACAGGTCAATCAACGAGTTAATGAGTTTGTAGGAGGAAGTGGGCGGGTGGAGGCGTGTAATATGGCGTCTTTGAGGGAAAGAGAGGGCTGATTTGTTAATTACTGTATGATTTTAATTAAAACCCATCTGTCTGAGGAGGAGAGGCTGGTAATGGATGAGGCGGGCAGCGTTAGCTCCAACCCTCCACACACACACAGATGGTGTATGAATGGCACTGAGTGATGACAACACATTCCCCCTCTCACAGTAGCACCACACTAGCACTCTAGCATCTCCAGCTCCAATTGAGGCACTCACCCGTCTGGTGACGATGGGGTCAATGTCTCGGGGATCATTGAGGGCGAGGGTCATGAGGTCAGCATTTAGGGTGCGGATCCTTTGGAACCACAGGCGGATATAGCGTGCCGAGGTGAAGTTGAGTAATGTGGGCGATGGATCGTCCGCACTAGGACGGCCGTTTATTAGTGAGGTGTGAATCTGAAAGAAAATGAGAAGTGATGAACTGCGACACATGACTGTCTTTATGAGTGAGTCATTGAATCATTTACTCAATCATGCTTAATCCTGTTTATTGTGGGGGGAGGGGGGGGGGGGCAACAACATGTTTTCTTATGTGGTTCTGCTAAAGTACGGTTACATACATATTTCAAAATGTAGTGCATTATCTGAAAATTTGAACATAATCTTGCTAACCAAAAATAATACAATTAACCCTCTGGTTTTCCTCACACTTGTAACACTCTGAGGCCGAAAATATAAGGAGGACAATAAGCAGAACATTTTTTTAATTAGATCAATAGACAATATTCACCTTAAAATGATGCTGCTTATTTGTCTATATAAATTAAAACAGTTATTTACAATAATACAGTTAAGTTAAAAATACAACAAATGTATTTAAAATGCATTGCATGAAAGGCAGATCTGGTGGTAGAAATGTATATAAAATCATATGTAATACTATGGTTTAACCACTAGATGCCTGTATACAGGGCTATGTATTGCCTAGTTGCTTATAAAAATATTTTCAGACATAATTACTTACTTTTATTATGTTTTGCATTTGGATATATATAAAAACATTACCAAATACTACTTTGCTCATTTGTAGCTACAATGCTTTGTATTTTTGAATTATTTTGTATTTCCCATTCATTTTCTATTTTGGGTATTTTTGAGAGTGAAGATCACAAATGTTAAATTTTTTCTAATCATTTCCATGATTTTTTCCCCCGCATGTGTGCATATAGCAAGTGCCAAAAAGTCACTAAGTTTTGTATCATTCTGATAAAGTAAAAATGATTACAAATTTAAATTCAGTCTAAAATGATCAAATAGCACCAGAGGGTAAATTGTATATAAACAAATAAGCAACATTCAATCACAGTTTTAATACAAGTGCAGCTTAAGGAAGTGATGCATGCGTGTGTGTGCAGTACTGGGCTGTTTTTCTTGGGTTAATGATGTGTGCTAATTAGTGCTGTGTGAGTTTATGCTGTCTGTTTTTAAAGGAGATAGAGCGACATTTGAGGCCAGGCTTGATCTCCCCACCCACCTCCCTCATTAGTACGGCACACACACACACACACACACACACAATGCTCTTCAATATAATCCTATGATCTGACAGCTGTAAATTTGACTTTCAGCAAACACACACACATTAAACCTGCTGCTGTAAGAGAACTTCCATCTCATTTATCATCCCTGTGTGGGTGTTCATGTCAGCCTGCTATTAGCTGTCAGACGCACTGTGTGGGGAAGTTAGCAGCTGTATTAATGCAAACATGCATAATTCCACATGCCTGGTTCGTATGTAAATGTGATCTGATATCTGTGTAAATGAGAGAGTGTGTGTGTTATTGAGTGGGCTGTGAATGAGAGGGACACTGGAGTTTGTGTACCATTTGTGTATGTGATTGTGAATATATTTTTCTCTTGTCTGTTTTTTTCTAATTAAGAATCACAGTTAACAAGGTAACTTAAGATGCAGTCGAGCAAGACTCTGTGAGGTTTTCCATTCCTCAACCCTCTGTGCCACATACTCAAATGCATTTAAAGGGACAGTTCACCCAAAAATGGCAATTCTACCATCATTTACTAATCCTCATGTTGTTCCAACTTCATATGTGTACATTGTAGCAAAATAATTTCAATACATTTCCGAACATTCTAAAGTCTAAATGATGATACCTTGTTTAAAATTTTTAATGAATTGATAAAACAGTGAAAGTTATAATTTCTTCAGAATATGCCATTCATGTCATAATCATGTAAAAATGGCATTGAAACCTTTTCATTGAACTACTTAATTTTGTTGCCCTGTGAGTGAAGGTGTTTCTCACCTCTCCGTTCTCCAGAGGATGGATTTTAGAGTAGAAGGAAGTACAGATGACTTCCTCATCATGCATGTAGGATGGCGGGCCTGTTCTGGGGACGATGTTGAAGCGTGTGATGCACTCTGTGTCTGTAATCGCGTAATACTGCCACGGCATGAATGTTTCACCATCCAGAGAACGTTCTAGAATCCAGTTTCCGGGCCGAGGGGAGTTTGCAGCTTTCAGGAACACATAAGCGATCTGGAAGACCTGTGTGAGAGGAGAACATGGCACAGTGCATTAATGTTCTTGCAAAAATATACTTCAATTTATATACTGTACACACTTTACCCCAGGCAGAATCTGTAACATTTTTAAAACGAGAGATCAAAAATTTGAAGTCAGCAAGATTTTTGAATTTTTGAATGAATCATTTTTGAATCCAGATTTTTTTTTTTTATTCAGCAAGGACACATTAAATTAATTAAAAGTGACAGTAAAGACATTTATAATGTCACAAAAGATTTCTATTTCAAATAGCTGCTGTTCTTTTAAACTTCCTATTCATCAAACAATCCTGAAAATTAAAATGGATCACAGTTTCCTCAAAAATATGAAGCAGCACAACCGTTTTCAACACTGATAATAATCAGAAATGTTTCTTGAGCAGCAGATCAGCATATTACACTGATTTCTGAAGATCATGTGACACTGAAGACTGGAGGAATGATGCTGAAAATACAGCTGCGCATCACAGAAATACATTACAGTTTAACAGAGATTCACATAGAAAACAGTTATTTTAAGTTGAAATAATAATTTATAGTAATTCCATTTTTATTGTGTTTTAAACAAATAAATTATAAATACATTTTAATGAAAATGCTTTGTATTCTTAAAATATTATGTGGCAACTATTTTATAAAAGCAATATGGCTGTGCTTTAGTTTCTCCAAAGGACATCCTTTAGTGGTGATTACGTACAATATAACACGGCCTGGAGGACCTTATCGCTCAAATATAATGATGAGCAGTCAGAGATGTGCCCATGTCAACTATTTTACAACAATTTCAAAACTATTCAATTCACAAAAAAATAATAATAATAATTCTGAGCTTATTGTGAACTGTATTTCTGCAGGCTGATTTTCAGAGCAGCTGCTTTGTTTCAGCTGGTGTTTGTGTGAGTGTGTATATCGGGGTGTAACACGTTAAACGCCATCCCTGACAGGTTCTCTGCGGCCTTCAGAAAGCTTCAGGGCGCAGTGACATTCCAGCTTACCTGAAGAGCTGACCTGAATAAAAAGAAAACATGAGAAACGGGGGGAAAAGAAGCTAGGCTGAAGTCTCTATTCATTCCTGTTACCTTTTAGGTAACACCGCCCCATGAGAAACACACACACAGAAAACAACAATAGAGTTAGCATCGCACGCTCTTTCATCTGCGGCAGATAACAGGCTCACGTTACCGTCTCTCACAGCACTGCCACTGCTCTGGATGCTCATTCAGCAGCACAATGATGCTTTGTCGTGTCACACAGACACGTCTGAATACACAATCACCTGACTGAACTGTGAAAGACGGCAGTAATTCAAGGCCACATCAGTCAAACATATTATATACATACCCCTTTCTGTTAACAAAACGACAATAATAATAAATTATACATCAAATTAAACAGATAAACAGTAAATATACCTGCAAGCAACACATTTAGCATGAATTCAGCTGTCACTCAGAGCTTGCTATTTTAAGACCAAATGTTGGTTTGTAGTTATTAATAAACTCATATTTCATAAGTGCATATTTAGTCTACATTTATATTTAATAATAGTCTCAAACAGATCTGCCACAACTCTGAATATTCCAGATACTTTAAATGTTGCAAGTGTACACTTTTCTGGCAACAGAAGCAACATTTGCTGAATCATTTAGATCTCTGGTCATTAAAAAGATACGTTATATTCAGAAAAATATTTTGAGCAGCAAACCCTAAACTGATACATAAATTTAACTCAAATTAATAGATCACCCAAAAATGAGAATTTGGAAAAAGGAAAAGCATATCCTCAGGCCATCCAAGTTTCTTCATGGGAAAACATATGGAGAAATGTAGCAGTGCATCAGTGTCTCAGCAATGGATGTTCTGCAGTGAATGGGTGCCGTCAGGATGAGTCCAAACAGCTGATAAAAACATCACAATAATCCACAAGTAATCCACACCACTCGAACAACTTTACAAGTCAAAACAGTCCAAAAAGTTCCAAACAAATATGTGAATGGATTTTGATGTGAGAGACAACAGGAGATGGACTTTTTCACTGGAGGTGAAATTTATGGACTCTTATTTAAGCAACGATTTGACAAACTCACAGCATTTGGCTCACAATACATTAACTGATGGACTGGAGTGGTGTGGATTACTTGTGGATTATTGTGATGTTTTATCAGCTGTTTGGACTCTCATTCTGATGGCACCCATTCACTGCAGAGGATCCATTGCTGAGCCAAGTGATGGGATGATTCATTTCTCCCAATCTGATGAATCTGATGTGTGTGTGTGTGTGTGTGTGTGTGTGTGTGTGAGTGTGGTGTGTGTGTGTGTGTGTGTGTGTGTGTGTGTGTGTGTGTGTAAACTAAAATTGGCCATTAAGTTTGAAAATCACACACCAACAAACCATTATATGATGACAAAATGATTCCCAAACATAAATCTCCAATGCCCCTTGTGTCAGTATACTGACTTCAAAGCTTCCTCTATAAAAGCATTTGGTTACTGACTGCGTTGTTAAACAGCTTTTACCATCTGTCCAATGTTGTGCAGAGCTCTTGACATGAGGCCGTATCAGACGCCTTGGGACTGAGAACAGGTTAGATCTACAGTAGACAAATTCACAAACTCCTCTCCAGTTTATCCAGAACATTTCCTCAAACTAAACTGCTGCTGCTCATTTCAAAAGTGAAGATATTAGCCAGTCATTACACTTCATTTACATAAGTCTTAAAGGTACAGTTGAAAAACCAGCATGTTAAATTGCAACTTGAGGGGAAAACAAAAGAGTAGAGGAATTGATATGAAACACATTGCTTTGCTTGTCTGTAGTATTTATAATTAGCTTAATAATAAAACAACAAAACAACGACAGAAGTCTCTTGGAAATAGTACATCCTCATTTAGATGTGAACATGTCTCTCTCTCTCTCTGCGTGTGTGTGTGTGTGTGTGTACACCCGTTTTTTTATTCTGGTGGGGACTTAAACCTGAACACACACAGACTCATGGGGACTCATGTCACGGTGGGGACCTAAATTGAGGTCCCCACGGGTAAACAAGCTAATAAATCACAAAAAAAAAAAAAAAAAATTTAAATCCAAAAACGCAGAAAGTCTCCTGTGAGGGGTAGGTTTAGGGGTAGGGTTGGTGTAGGGCAATAGAAAATACGATCTGTACAGTATAAAAACCATTACGCCTATGGAGAGTCCCCACAAGGATAGCTGTGTGTGTGTGTGTGTGTGGTCAGTATTGAAGGCGACAGCATCAGCAGCTGCCCTCAGGTGTTCATTTACCGCAGAGGTTCCCACCAGTAAAGGCCAAAGATTTCATTGGAGACAAACAAGCATCCCTGCAGTATGTGACAGAGAAAGGGAGAGCTATAAAAAACATGTCATAACCCACAACCTGTCAGATATGACACGACTCAAATACAGATGTGCACTGCCTTCTCTGACTGTGTGCGCTGGCCTAAGACCTCCTACACACACACTCACACACACACGCAGACGCACACACACACACACACACACACACACACACACACACACACACACACACACACACACACACACACACACACACCTACCCATACCACCAAACCTGTCCCTAACCTTACCCGTGTCCCACCTCAATAACAGCAGAAGGTTTTTGTAAAACAATATGAACACAACAAGTACATTGTACTTATTTTCTGATGTAAGCACATAGTAGTTAAGGCCACCTAATATAAAGGGGGACCCAAAAAACAAACCATACTTTTCTAGTCTTGCGAGAGAAGACTTGTTTTGTGTGCAGTGCGAGTGAAAGGGAGAAGCTGCATGTGAAATTTCTCAGGTTGCGTATGTGACCCGGTTCCCTGAGAAGGGAACGCGACACTGCGTCATGGCGTTGAGGCTGTAGGAACACTTCTGCTTGACCAGTGTCTGAGGCATCAGTGAAAATCTTGATTGGCTGATGTGAGGTCAGGTGATGTAGCGTGGCACGTCAGCGAGACCATAAAAGGCCACCTTCGTCACAGAATCTCCAACTTCCAGTTGCCTGAAGGAAAATGTGTAAGGCATCCCCAAAGTTTGGCAACATGACGCAGTATCTCATTCCCTTCTCAGGGAACCAGGTTGCATATGTAACCTGACGTTCCCCTTTTAAGTTCAAACCTGTGGCATGGCGTTGACACTACGGAAACATGAATACCAATGGCGACATAAACTGGCAGGATTTATGCCACTGGCCTGAGCAGTCAGACCCCCTGAGGGTGTTTGTGAATGTAATCCGGTTTGGCATGCAGAATAACTTTGACCAGTCCAGGGGCAAAATCCAAGCAGGAGGAGGCTATTGAAAGGACCTGCAGATCTTCTGCTCTAGTGCTAGCAGCAGAGCCACTTTAAGAGTCAGAATCCCTGCTGAAAGATGCTCTTGCAAGAACTCCAGCACTGTAACAACCGGGCAGTTGACTGTATTTAAGTGGAGTTGATCACACCACAACACAAAGATCGACTATTTTATGGCATGCAATTTTCCCGTGGAGGCAGCTCTGGAGCTCAGAATAATTTTAAAAAGTTGAGCGATGAAAATCTATATCATCTCCAGCCAAGGTTCATAGATCACCTCGTATGCACCATGGTGTCCAGCCTCAATGGGGCTGGAGATGTGTTGGTGAACCAGAGGGGATAGTGGGCCGACTTCCCGAAGGCGAACAAGTCCGCTTGCCTGAACCAGGATGTCTGCTGCAAGTATTTAAAGGTCAGCTGAAGATGAGTATATGAATGAGATGCTGAATACCTCAGTAGGTGATTATGCTTGGGTAAATTTTTGGCTCCTTTAGACAAGTGAGAGATAAGCAAAGATCCAATCCTTGGATGAATCAGAAAGTATTTGAAAGTATTTGAAATATTAAAAAACAGGAATAAGGCACTTCTGATTTATAGGAGAACTAAAGATCAGGAAGACTGAAAAATGTAAAGCACTTGGACATTTAGGTCAGAGCAGTATAAAGGAGGCAAAAATAGATTTTATCAAGGAAAAACTACAAATAAATAAGGAAGATCTTAAATCTCTGTGGAAAGTGCTGAATATGTTCTAATCAATTGGCGATCAAATTTACTGTATCAAAATTAGTTTTAGATAATGATGGAGAGATAGAATTTGAAGAATTTAATTCTATTCATTAAGACTTGTAAGGCACACTTGACTTAGAAACATTAAGATCTTCTAACATCTTAGTAATTTGATCTACTATAAATTTAGTCAAACAAGAACGAGTTTGGCAACACCACTAGTTTTGAATAAAACATCCTACCAAAATCATTCACATAAATTCCTCTTATCCACTAAAATATTTGCAATTAAAAAATGTGAAGCCAAAGGATTTCGATCGCCCCTGGTGTCTGGCTGCAGTACAGGTCATAAACTCCGCCCTCTCCATGTTGTTGCTGCTACATGCGCCAACTAAAAAAATCAAATTACACTTCAAATGTATTTTTCCCAAAGATTGTTCTTCCATTATTTCAGGTAGTTCTTATGATGCTGTTGTATTTTCAAGTGTTCATGTTTCTAATAAGTTAGCTTTTAGTTAGTTATTTTACACTATGAAAATGCGGTGTGGTGCAATGATTGTGTGCTTGTCATTGTGTCTGTGTGAGTTTGGGCAGGACTTTGATACCGTGTCTCCAGCTCATGATCACTATTGCGCAGAGTCTAAATGACGTCATTGGTGCAAGATGACAGCAGCCATACCTGGGAAATTTTGGCTTTGTTTTTCTACAATGAAAGGAAAAAGAGACACGTCGTCCATCTTTTTTTTGGATGGCTGGATGGTAGTGCAGCTAGATTTTTTAGAGATGCTGCAGATATTATAGTTCCAACTGTCACATTTATTTTTAATCTTTCTTTAAAAAAAGGGTATAGTGCCATCTGACACGAAGATAGATTTTTTTAAGGAAGCAGATTAATAAAGGCAGAATGTGTGGTAGGGTACTCTTGGATCTCCAAGTGATTCATTCAATACTGTTAGATAAATTAAGTGTCATGGGTTAATTGAGTATGGTGATAGCCTGGTTGAACTCTTATTTAAATTGGATAGTTCAAATTAGGGTAACAATTGATGATATTCTTTCTGAGGAAACAATTATTAATAATGGAGTTCCTCAGGGAAATGTCTTAGGCCCCCTTTTGTTCTTATCATACATAAATTACATGCAAGCTGTTTGTGACTATAACTTGTTTTATATGCTGGTAATTCTGCTTTACAGGTTTCAGACAAGGATGTTGATAGAACACAAGTGATATTAGGTGAGGTACTAAGCAAGAGACTGGCTCTCTGAAAATAAACTCTTATTGCATTTAGGTAAAACAGAATCTATATTATTTAGATCTAAAAGTCACACGTTTATGTATTCCATTTTAGACATCTTGGCTGGTAACCTGAAAACAGAGTAGCACACTAAAATGTTATGCAAGATAACTGATGTTTATTACCTGAATACCTTTGACAGTAGTTTAACTGCTTTAAATTTTGAGTAGCATATCGCTTGGCATGTCAGCTTTTTGGGGGGCATTTGTACATCAATGTGTATCTAACCACACTGGAATGGCCACTGCCATGCCTTCTGCTTTTATATAGCTGTTTTTGAGTAATGACATGTTTTATGCAGAGTTCTATTGGCCACCTTCACTGTCAGCTGCTAAACTCTATATTTACTCTATAGTGATCGTTGGCTTCTCTGTGGCTTTTCTCTCAAGCCTTATTGTAGAGAAATCTGGGTGAATGTGATTTCTAAGCAGTGTAGGTGGTTTGATTTCCACTTCCTGCTAACTGAACCAAATGAGACATCCAAACATCTGGATATTGTTTTGTATTCTTTTTCCATTTCAGCTTTTGTTTAACTTGGGGATTTAATTTTCACCATTTGTTCCTTTAACTGTGGGAATTTAATCCAGGACATTTTTTAAAGATTCACAGGCAAATACTTCTGCAAACAGCATTTTTTAAACATATATTATTTTATTTACTGGCAGTTTTAAAAAATTTTTTTTGATTTGCAATGCCTCACGCAGACACGCACATCACATACAGATGAACTGGAGTTTTCAATGAACAGTGTGATTTTCTGTAAAATGTGCGCATAAAATGGTATAAAGTAATTGCGTGTATGTGTTTGCACGTGTGTTTGTGGAAGGCTTTAGTATGATTAGTCACATTTCAAAATAGTACTGAGGTCAGGTGAACATCTGCACAGACTGGAACATCACACACACACACACACACACACACAGTTTCCTACAATGAATCACATGCACAATCATTAGACTGCTGGAACCTGAAAAATAAAATGCACATATGTTGCAAGACTAGAAAACGTGAATAACTTGCACATGCACTGTCATGCAGACTCTGCTTCTAATGAAATGCATGTGCACTGTGTGCGAAACATAGCAGCAAATGGACAACTGAAGTATTTGATCGTCTTAACACCAACGGACACCTAATTTCAAGCATCTGTATCTTAACTCAAAAGAGTAATTCACCCAAAAATGAAAATTTGCTGAAGACTTACTGACCCTCAGGTTATCCAAGGTAGATGAGTTTGTTTCTTCATCAGATTTGGAGATATGTAGCATTGCATCACTTGCTCAGCAATGGATTCTCTGCAGTGAACAGCTGATAAAGCATCACAATAGTCCACAAGTAATCCACACCACTCCCGTCCATCAGTTAACATCTTGTGAAGACAAAAGCTGAAACAAATCCACCATTAAGACGTTTTCATCTTCAAACCATTGCTTCTGGCTAAATTTTGAGTGCATAGTCCATAATAACACTTCCTCTAGTGAAAAAGTCCATCTGCTGATGGACTGGAGTGGTGTGGATTACTTGTGGATTATTGTGAAGTTTTTATCAGCTGTTTGGACTCTCATTCTGACGGCACCCATTCACTGCAGAGCATCCATTGCTGAGACACTGATGCAATGCTACATCTCTACAAACCTGATGAAGAAACAAACTCATCTACATCTCGAATGGCCTGAGAATCAGAACATTTTCAGAGAATCATTCAACATTTTTGGGTGAACTCTTCCTTTAATACTAACGCTAAACATCTTCAACACCCAGCCGCAGTCACTGAAGGAGGCCTGTTAGCCATCTAAAACATATTACACATGAAGCATTGTGAACAGTGTGTGCATATCAGCCTGCTGTTTATAAATAACCGCTTAATTCAATTGAATCAATTTCCACAGTTGAGACGGGTTTTGCTTTAGCGCTCAGCGTGCCTGTAATGTTTTAGCGCACGTTTGTCATTGCGGCGACAGGTTGGCAGGGAGTGAGTGATGGTAAGATGGCAGTCATGGCTCGCTGCTCTATATGTGATTGCCGTCAGTAATTACACACCCTCTCGTCTGATTTATTAACTCTAAATGTCCTCTACAGCCCCTCTAATGAATACTCAAACCCTGTCACACTCATTTGTCTTCTATCTTGCATCCACCCCTCTCTCTTGCTCTCTCTGTCTCCTCCGTTAACGCACCGTGCTGCACTCATTGTCATATTCTTCAGTTCAGGTAAGGCACAGAGGAACAATGGAGGAATTAAAGGGATAGTTCACCTACAAATTAATATTTTGTCATTATTTATCACCCTCATGCCATTCAAAATGGTGTATGACTTTCCTTCTTGACCATTTTTTAGGTGAATATTACGGCCACACATTTTCATTTATGAAATGACTGAGAATGGGGGCTGTCAAGCCTCATCAATCACAAAGTTCTGCAAACCACCGGCTCCTTGCACATTTCTTTGTTAACGACACTTACCATTCAAAAGTTTGGAATAATTATGACTTCATAATGTTTTTTTTTAAGTCTCTTCTGTTCACCAAGGCTGCATTTATTTGATCAAAAATACAGAGAAAAGTAAAATAATAAAGTATTACAATTTAAAACAGCTGTTTTCTATATGAATCTATGTTAAAATGTAATTTATTTCTGTGATCAAAGCTGAATTTTCAGCATCCTAGCGCTCAGCGTGCCTGTAATGTTTTAGCGCACGTTTGTCATTGCGGCGACAGGTTGGCAGGGAGTGAGTGATGGTAAGATGGCAGTCATGGCTCGCTGCTCTATGTGTGATTGCCGTCAGTAATTACACACCCTCTCGTCTGATTTATTAACTCTAAATGTCCTCTACAGCCCCTCTAATGAATACTCAAACCCTGTCACACTCATTTGTCTTCTATCTTGCATCCACCCCTCTCTCTTGCTCTCTCTGTCTCCTCCGTTAACGCACCGTGCTGCACTCATTGTCATATTCTTCAGTTCAGGTAAGGCACAGAGGAACAATGGAGGAATTAAAGGGATAGTTCACCTACAAATTAATATTTTGTCATTATTTATCACCCTCATGCCATTCAAAATGGTGTATGACTTTCCTTCTTGACCATTTTTTAGGTGAATATTACGGCCACACATTTTCATTTATGAAATGACTGAGAATGGGGGCTGTCAAGCCTCATCAATCACAAAGTTCTGCAAACCACCGGCTCCTTGCACATTTCTTTGTTAACGACACTTACCATTCAAAAGTTTGGAATAATTATGACTTCATAATGTTTTTTTTTAAGTCTCTTCTGTTCACCAAGGCTGCATTTATTTGATCAAAAATACAGAGAAAAGTAAAATAATAAAGTATTACAATTTAAAACAGCTGTTTTCTATATGAATCTATGTTAAAATGTAATTTATTTCTGTGATCAAAGCTGAATTTTCAGCATCATTCCTCCAGTCTTCAGTGTCACATGATCTTCAGAAATCAGTATAATATGCTGATCTGCTGCTCGAGAAACATCTCTGATTATTATCAGTGTTGGAAACAGTTGTGCTGCCGATATTTTTGTGGAAACCGTGATGCATTTTATTTTTCAGTATTCTTTGATAAATAAAAAATTCAAAAGAACAGCATTTATTTGAAATGGAATAATTATACAACACTAAAAATGTTTTGACTGTCACTTTTGATCAACTTATTGCATTCTTGCTCAATAAAAGTGAAAATTTCTTTAAAAAAAAAAATCTTACTGACCACAAACTAAACTAATTTGATAATGCTTTCAGCTTTCAAAACATTTTACCAAATCTATTTAGGAGTAGTCTTAAAACATAAGACAGAAAAACCTGTGCAGATCCCATGCGGGCCCAAGCCAACACAAAACAAACTGTGGGGCTTTGTGGGTTAAATCTGAATTTGCACACTATAAACTGTGCTATATAACGTATGTACATTTGTGTGCAGGATGCATCTATGATCCTTTCTAACATCAATCCCACAGAAACATGCAACACATGTCTTCTTTTCTCAGCAGTTAACTTCATTTCATCGTTCTCTGTACGCTGTACTTCCCATCGCTTCTATTTTTGTTATCGTTTTGCCTCTCATCTATTAATTTGCACGTCACTTTTCATTCTGACCACCCTGCACCCCTGTGTCATCTGTTGACTGCATTAATTGTGTGTCTGTAGGTGTTTGTGTAATTTCCTGCGGTCTGGCACTGGCCTCAGATCATCATCTAATAAGGGCTGATGGGAGCATTCTTCCCACACACTACTGCACGCTCATTCAACTCCACTGCTTTTCACTGTTCAGCCAGCGCTAACCTGCACACACGTGAGTGGGAGAAGAGCAGCAGAGGGACGGAGCGAGAGAAGAGAGCGGCTTTTCTGCAGAGGAATTTCAAGACTGCAGCTTCTCATGACAGAGCAGGGGACAATGTCATACCTGATAAGCATTCAAAATAAAAGAGTATATATCAAAAAGTATGTGCTACCCCTTTAAAGTGGACTTAGAATAAGTATGCGTGCTTAGAATCATTTAGTTATTGTCTTTCTTAATGTAGAAGCGTGCAAATTATTTGTTTTCCTGTTGGGTGAAAAAAAAGGAAATTGTTGATGCTTGTGTTTTAACCCTAAATGGCTGTGAGAAAGGGCTAGAGCTTTACAAAAACACAAGCTGGATTCTGATTGGCTGCGAATAAGGATGCTGTTACTGCGAGCAGTCGTTGTTTGATGTTTTGTTGTTTACCTGCTGCAGGTCCAGAGTCACAGTGACGTAATGGTAGTCCATCCCGTTCATGATGCTCGGGCTCTGCCACCATCTGTTAGTGCCGTCGATGGCATACTCGATGGGATGCCGCTCTACACACACGAAAAACACACTCGTGAGAGACCACAGCACATTCAACTCTTTGCTCAGGGGCTTTATTGGGCAGTGAAGACCAGTCAGAAAAGTGGATGTGATCGAGATGTGAAAACCTGCCTTACTGTGAGCTCTAACCCTGTAAATTGTGATTATACGACATAAAAGTAAGAACATCTAATCTTTTGAAATCAAAAAGTTTACTAAACCTTATTTTAATTAAATCTTAAATAGGTTTGCATATGTTCTCTTTATTTTTTTTGTATTATATGTGACCCTGCAGCACAAAAGCAGTGTTAAGTCGCTGGGGGATATTTGTAGCAATAGCCAACAATACATTGTATGGGTCACAATTATACATTTCTCTTTTATGCCAAAAATCATTAGGATATTAAGTAAAGATCATGTTCCATGAAGATATTTAGTACATTTCCTACCATAAATATATCAAAACTTAATGTTTGATTAGTAGTATGCATTGCTAAGAACTTCATCTGAACAACTTTAAAGATGATTTTCTCAATATTTAGATTTTTTTGCACCCTCAGATTCCAGATTTTCAAATAGTTGTATCTCAGCCAAATATTGTCCTATCCTAACAAACCATACATCAATGGAAAGCTTATTTATTCAACTTTCAGATGATGAATGAATCTCAATTTTAAAAAAATTGACACTTAAGACTGGTTTTGTGGCCCAAGGTCACATTTTTGATCCATCAGGCTTTTATGAACAGCTCAATTTTATTCAGACTCAAACTGAGCAAAGATATGCAGTTTGCAGCAGATGCTGATATTTACTGTATAAGATGAAATTATGATGCTTGTAATGTAAATCTATGAGATCTTTATAACAGTACAGTAGATACTGACATAAATGGATATACATATCAGTCGTCACTCTATATCTCAAATAATATGTCTCAGTAAGATGATATTTAAATAATCAAAACATATTACGCAATGAATACAATGATGTTTCTCAAAAAAACAACAACAAAAAAACACTCAAAAGCCTGAAGATCATATTTGAGATTCACAGATTTGTCTAATATTTAATTAATAATTAAATATTACTGTAAATAATAATAAATAGCTACATATTTAATAATATCTTTCTTGGATAATCAAGTAAAGCGATGCTGCTCATCTTGAAATATGCTAACAATATCAAAGTTATTCTTTAACTGATTTAATCAGTCCTATTAACTGACTGAAATAAAACCAAAACCTGCCCAAGAGCTCATATATTTGAATTTGTATTTCATTTAGTTGGAATGAGTGGTGTTTTTGGACTGCTGAGGAAGATCTGTATCTCTTTTATCTGAAGAGATCGAGTGAGATCTGATTCATCGTGGCACTAGGCCTTTAGAGGAGCTCCGTAACACCTCATATTAAACCACGACAGGACACGGCGCTACTAATAACGTGTCTCCGCTGGCTTTTACCTCAGTGGGCAGAATACAATCACCTGCTGAAGTGTCTTTTGAAATAAAGCGATCTGCTCTAATGAGGGATGAGTTTTATAAGCGCTGAAATACTGACGTTTATCTCGGCGCAGAGCCTGTGGAAAGCCAGCTATATGAGACAAACCCCAATCTTTCTTTACAGACAGATTCTTAATCAGGCAACGATGATTAAAGTTGTCCACTTAATCATTTATTTGACTGCATATATTCTTTTCTAATTTATGAGCGAGATCTAGGTTTAATTTAAAAGAACTCCCCCGCTGGTTAAGTCGCATCTCTCTCTCTCTTTCTCTAATTTCCTCTAATTGCATGTTATATTAATCACTCTCTGGCTGGGAGTGTGTGGGTGACTCTGGGGCGCAGCGGCGTGTGTTTGAAGCAAGCGCAGAACTCGTTACTGACGGAGGTGTGTGGATGACAGCACCAGTGACTCACTCCACGCATGTTTTATTAAGAGCTTGTACACATCAAAACCCCTAAAAGAACCGGTCTGGCTCATGTTTCACCCTCAAACCAAATCTAAGACAATGCAGCACATCTACAGCCCATTAAAGAAGTAGTTGACCCAAAAATGACAATTCAGTCATTACTTACTCACATTATGGCACTGTAATGTTGTACCCTTGAGTTTGTTTGTAATTCTCATTCATCTTAATGACGATGATTCTCATTAGATTCTCATTACTGTAACACAGGCAGGAAAACCATCCTCTGGACACAATGACGTTTTTAATCAAATCTGCATTAAGAACAAATACCGCAATGATGTATACAATTCATTACTTTTTCACATTGCGATGATTCAAATTCTGCATTAGTTTTTTCCTTCTTTCTTTTGACTTTGGGGTGCACTGTAAAAAAAAATCTGCAACGTTTTAGGTTTTACCATCTCTCTCTCTCTTTCTCTAATTTTCTCTAATTACATCTTATATTAATCACTCTCTGGCTGGGAGTGTGTGGGTGACTCTGGGGCGCAGCGGCGTGTGTTTGAAGCAAGCGCAGAACTCGTTACTGACGGAGGTGTGTGGATGACAGCACCAGTGACTCACTCCACGCATGTTTTATTAAGAGCTTGTACACATCAAAACCCCTAAAAGAACCGGTCTGGCTCATGTTTCACCCTCAAACCAAATCTAAGACAATGCAGCACATCTACAGCCCATTAAAGAAGTAGTTGACCCAAAAATGACAATTCAGTCATTACTTACTCACATTATGGCACTGTAATGTTGTACCCTTGAGTTTGTTTGTAATTCTCATTCATCTTAATGACGATGATTCTCATTAGATTCTCATTACTGTAACACAGGCAGGAAAACCATCCTCTGGACACAATGACGTTTTTAATCAAATCTGCATTAAGAACAAATACCGCAATGATGTATACAATTCATTACTTTTTCACATTGCGATGATTCAAATTCTGCATTAGTTTTTTCCTTCTTTCTTTTGACTTTGGGGTGCACTGTAAAAAAAAATCTGCAACGTTTTAGGTTTTACGGTTTTAACTTAAATTTACAGTTAAATACCGTATTTTCATTAACTGATATAATGTTAATATACCAACCTATTGAAGTACTGAAATCTGTTTTGTAGCTTTGTAATACACCGATAACCACCAAATGCAGGAGGTGATGAGAAAGTCACATGATGAACCAAAGCCCATCACAAGCAGCTTTTAAATAATAACATATATAGAAGCTGCACAGTGTGTCATTCACACAAACACTAAACACCATCACGGTAACACACATGACACTGAAATAATGCAATAAACATTAATTTAACAACATTAGGTGTAACACACAACCCTAATATACAAAACTGATAAGAAAAAACTAAGAAGAAACATAGTTATTTCAACAAAAAAACATCAAATTTGAAATGTAACGCAGGGAATTCTGGGAATGTCAGTTTACGGTTATTCACTGTAAATTATACAATCTTCCTCACTTCCAAAAATGGTATACTACCGTAAAATTTATGTCCAATACATGTAACGTCCAATACAGTTTTTCACCGTATATAGTAGGGGAATTTACCGTTAACCATTTAACAGGTTTTTACTGTAGCATTTTTACAGTCTTTTACCGTTAAATTCACGGTCATTTTTTACAGTGTGAACTATGACTAAATGCCATATGTGAGAATATTTACCACTCCTCTAGATTATAATAACTACAGACACTCATAAAATCAGCCTTTTCTGATACAGAATACTGCTTTAAAATACTAATGCAATGACTCATATTAGGTTCAGTTCTTATCAGTTCTCATATTTAGAAGGTTTCTCAAACAGCGAAGATTTGACGGCCACGCAGGATGTCAAATAACTGACAGAATGTCAAATTACTACAGACAAACATCAGCGACAGGATGTGATGTCATGCTCTAGGGCTTCTGTATTTCACACATAATGAATCACAAATAATAAGAAATGTGAAATATTAAAAACATACCATCTGCTCCACTTTCCAGCAACACAGCAAACACGCAGCTTTGAAGTTTGTATTCATTGTTTTGAGCCAAGTGGTCGATAACAGTGGCTTTATAATAGTTAACTTCCTTCACGCCTCCCTGAAAATGTTTGCTTGTTTAATACAATGTTTATAATGTGTGATGGTGTGGATGCCGGATTTTATGTGCGATGATAATGATGGCAGTAATGAGCACAGTGATTGTTTGTTATACATATAATACCGAATGTATAGTGAACATAAGAGTTCTTTGAAAAATGTCACCTTTCAGCAGTCTTTAAAAAAGCAATTAAACAAGCACAGTAATAAGGTAAAGCTATTATAATAGGGGACAAAAGGTTCCCGGTGTTACCATGCCTACTTATTAGAAATGAATTTAAGATTACATTTAAAATATAAATATGAACCGTTTCTAGCTGTGGTTTTGGTGAAACAGAAAGGTTCTTCAGATGTTAAAGGTTCTTTATGGAACCATTTAGACAAAAAGGTTCTTCTATGGCATCGTGAAGCACCTTTATTTTTAAGAGTGTATTTTGGTAACAACTGAACCTGCAAACATGTCTGTAGTTGCTTTTGGGAAACACACCCCAGAGCGATTCAGTCTAGTTTGTGAATGAATTGCTCAGACCAGAGTCAGATGATTCTAGTATATTTGTGTTAATGAATCAAATATTGCTATTAAAAAACAACACTTTCTACTCTATAAGGTCTGTGAAGTGGGGAATCCAGTGTACATGTGCGTTACATGCGTGACTGTGCCAGTGTTACTGTGATTTTGGAATGCAGTGATTTATGAGCAGTCTTTGATTAGGGCATCTCAAATGGATTATGCACAGCCTGAGAGCCAGTGTGTGTGTGTGTGTGTGTCCTGTACCATTAGCATAATCACTCTTCAGGTTGCAGGTCTGACACTGAGGGTTTTTCACGGGCTGTCCTGGTACATGCTCCACTAGTTTGCAGTACATTTCTGGTCCCGTTTCTCCACATGTGGCATTGGTCTTGATCTCTGCCATGGAGGCCAGGTTCAGCACAGCTGGGAAGAGACCTGCGCACACAGCACACACACAACGTTAGCTGTTACCAAGACAGACGATCGCTTCTACAGATGGTTCAACGCCAACAGCAAGTTTTCACATAGCTTTCCAATAAATTCATCTCCCCAGGTGTACACTATGCAATCTGCCATTTTTGTTTACGGTGATAAAAGTCTTTAATCAGAATGCACAGATATATCTGAGCATCAATGGACAAGGACGCATGTTGAATGGTCAGTGTTTAATTGGCTTCCTGCAGCACTTCTCGCAGCTTAGAGCAACTCATTGATTTAAAAGGGTGTAATCTAGTTCGTTTCACACTGATTTCGCAACTTACTGATTACAGAGAAAACTTCAGCTCAGTATCCTACTGACAGCCGAACTCTGAGTTAAATCAGTTTTTGCCGAAATGAACCATGGGAAAGTCTTATTAGAACAAACGTGTGGATCTTTTGAAACAAAAGGATCATACCAGTAACGAGAGACTTTAAAGCTGCATGAAATCAAATGCAGTGTCTGTTTCATCAAACACATCCTTCATCAAAATAGCGCAGCAACAGTTGTATTATGAAAGCTGATCCTGCTTTGTGAGAGCTGTAATTAAAACTCTCTTAGAATCCACTTTCCCAGCATTTCCAGCATTCAGATATAGATAACATGGAGCTCACATTCAAATCCTCTTGAGTAAGAATTTGGGTTTTGGTAGTTTATTGTACATAACAGCATGACATATGTAAACATATGGAAGAAATTGGGGCTGCCCAATAAATTATAAAAGTGCAGATTACAGCATTATCTTTATATTTACTCCTCTTGCATCAAAGGTTACAATTTACAATGCATTTTTGCAGCATTAAGCATCACAAGTGTTAAGCACATGAACACTAAAAAAAAAAACAGCAGTTGGTATTTAGTGTACACTGTGCAGTAAGCGGTACATTGGTATTTGAACTACCTGAAATAGAATAGAAAGATGAGGGTTTTATACAAAGACATGAGTGTTTGGAGTGCATGGTTTAAATCTGGATGTCAGCAATTTTAAACTGGGTTTTCTGTTGTGTGAAGTGTATTTTTGCAACAGCAACAAAAAAGAGTGTGCATAGTTGGTCAGAATCAAAGCGCACTTGATCTCATGAAATCAATCTCAGCTGTTCAGACAGATATTCGTTATGAGTTCTCAGAGACATGCGAGCTGGACAAAAGCAAGGTTCTCCTCTCTGTCACAATCACTCAAACTCTCCCTGTGCTCTTTACAGTGAATTCTTTGAATGCTAGTGCTAGTTCTGCTGTTTAGTTGCAGGGATAAAGTATTTCACACCCTCCTTCATGCAAACACATCACAGCTTAGCAGCTGCCTCTGGTATGTCCACAATCAAATGGATATTATACTCAATATGGGACACATTTTTAAAGCATAACAAGGACATTTTCCCAGGAAACATTAACAACTTCCAGCTTTGATGTTTTTGAAGCTGGAGCTTTACAGCCATCATCTATTTTAATATGTATAATGTGTGTGTGTGTGTGTGTGTGTGTGTGTGTATGTGTGTGTATACAGGTGCATCTAAATAAATAGAATATCGTGAAAAGTTCTTTTTTTTGTAACATTTCAAAAAGTGAAACTTTCATATATTCTAGATGTATTACATGTAAAGTAAAACATTTATTTTTTTACTTTTGATGATTAGAGCTTACAGCTCATGAAAGTCAAAAATCCAGTATCTCAAAATATTAGAATATTTACATTTGAGTTTCATTAAATGACCATCCCTACAGTATAAATTCTGGATATCTCTTGTTCTTTGAAACCACGATAATGGGGAAGATTGCTGACTTGACAATGGTCCAGAAGACAAGCAGTGACACCCTCCACAAAAAGGGTAAGTCACAGAAGGTCATTACTGAAATGGCTGGCTATTCACAGAGTGCTGTATCAAAGCATATTAAATGCAAAGTTGACTGGAATGAAGAAAAGAAATTGGGTAGGAAAAGGTGCACAAGCAACAGGGATGAAACAAGCTTCAGAAACACTGTCAAGCAAAGCTGATTCAAACACTTGGAAGAGCTTCACAAGGAGTGGACTGAAGCTGGAGTCAGTGCATCAAGAGTCACCACGCTCAGACGTCTTCAGGAAGAGGGCTACCAAGCCACTTCTGAAACAGAAACAACGTCAGAAGCATCTCACCTGGGTTACGGAGAAAAAGAACTGGACTGTTGCTCAGTGCTTCAAAGTCCTCTTTTCAGATAAAAGTAAATTTGGCATTTCATTTGGAAATCAAGGTCTGGAGTCTGGAGGAATTCTGGAGAGGCACATAATCCAAGCTGCTTGAAGTCCAGTGTGAAGTTTCCGAGGTCAGTGATGATTTGGGGTGCCGTGACGTCTGCTGGTGTTGCTCCATTGTGTTTTATCAAGTCCAAAGTCAATGCAGCTGTCTACCAGGAGATTTTGGAGCACTTAATGGTTTCATCTGCTGACAAGCTTTATGGAGATGCTGATTTATTTTTCCAGCAGGACTTTAGCACCTGCCCACAGTGCCAAAACCACTTCCAAGTGCTTTGCTGACCATGATATTTCTGTGCTTGATTGGCCAGCCAACATGCCTGACCTGAAGCCCATATGGAATCTATGGGGTATTTTCAAGAGAAAGATGAGAAACAGTGGATCCGAGCTGAAGCCTCAATAGATCGCTTCATGCCACACCTCACTGATGCTGGAGTTTGAGCTAAAGGAGCCCCGGCCAAGTATTGAGTGCATAAATGAACATACTTTAAAGAACTTGAACTTTTCTGTTTTGCAATTTTTTGACTGATCTTAGGAAATATTCTAATGTTTTGAGATACTGGATTTTTGACTTTCATGAGCTGTAAGCTCTAATCATCAAACAAAAAAAAACTTTTGAAATGTTTTACTTTACATGAAATTAATCTAGAATATTTGAAAGTTTCACTTTTTGAAATAAGTTACAAAAAAATGTTTTGCTGACATCCATATTTAAAACACACATTTCAGACACACGCATGTGTTCCAAATGTTGTCATTTGCAATTTCATTACATTACATTCTTTACATAATTGCCACACATTGAATCTTAGTGTCGAAGCGATTATTGCAAAAAAAGACCAGTTTTGGACATTCCACTCAAAAAAGCTAGAAAAAACAGCAACTTTTAAAAAATGTTACAGAAAACATTACATTTAATGGTTTTGCAATGTTTTTTTCGTCACAATATACATATGTTGATCTTAACAAAGATCTTCTTCATAACTGGCAAAAGAAAATACAGAGCGCAAGACATGAAACAAAATGTGTGAAAAAACTGAAAGAAATATCGAATGTGGAGTAAAAATAAAAACTATACATAAAGGTGCGGGGAATTGTGTCACTAGTGATTAGGCTCATATCGGGTGAGAGGAGTGCGAGCCGAGCGCCTCACGAGCTCCCGATCATCTTGAAAAAACGATGTTGTCTGCTTAAAGTTGAGCCATGTATAAGATCTCCCAAATCATCACACATACTTCTTGCTGCTAGGCAACCATATATCATGTGAATACACTGACACACACTCACACAATGACACGCAGCAAGATTGAAATCATCTGCCTTAAATGTGAGTCTCTGTCATATTCGTTATATATGTGTGTTTAGTTGTATGGTAAGTGCACTTCAAGCTCCATTGAAAATAAAACTATACAGGATTGAAATGACAAGCATTTTGGATGATTTCATTTTTTAAAGGGGTCATCGAATGCGACCTGCACTTTTACAAGTTGTTTGAACTGAAATATGTGTTAGCAGTGTGTGTACACATCCACCCTATAATGATAAAGATCCACCCAGTGTTTTTTTTTTACCTTGTTAAATCATTTTCCCTTTCTCATATCAAGCCATTCTCAAATGCTTGTCTGTGTGACGTCACACAGACCCAGGCCCCTCCCACGATTGTTGATTGACACCTTAGACCCGCCCCGAGTGAGCTGTCATCAGTCCTCTATTGTTTCACCGCCGGAGCAGATGTAGACAAGAATGGCTCCTAAGCGATTTAGATGTTCTGTTTTTGGATGTAATAATGAACATAGCAGTCGTCAAATGCGCTCCCGATCTACCTAATTGCGTTTATGTTCGCGCAAATCATTCGTGATCCAGCCTCACCTACAGAAGAAGTGAGTATTAAGTTATTTTATAAAACTTTGCAAATCGCCTTCCCTAATAACATGCTAGTTAAGAAGTTTCGGGGCTAAATGCGGCTAAATGTGGCTAAAGTAAACAGTCTCATGAGAACGGCTCGTCACCCCACGGAACAGAGGGGTGAGCAGAGCTCATTAGCATTTAAAGGAACATGCAATAAAACGAGTTGCTGAAAACAGAGCTGTTTTTGACAAGGAAAAAAAGGTGTTGTTTAACACTACTATTGAGAAATTTTAACCAATGTATGTTATAGACTTTTCATTAAGACCCTAAAGAATCATATCAACTTGTGGAAAATGGGCATCCGATGACCCCTTTAAGCATTTACTTCAGCTTGGAAATGGACAATTGGCCTTTTTCTGTGGTGAACTGTAATTTTTATACATAACCTTACAGCAATATCACAAGAAAGAGTGTCATCGCTGTACAACCGCAGTTTTGATTCAGATGTAAGCAAGAGGCCACAGGTACATACTGTGCTCATATACAGTATATGTGAGTGTGGTTCTGCTTTTTTACACCACTTCAAAAGGAACAAGTACCTGTATATAAATGAACAAGGACAAACCAAGAACTGTCACATAGACTCCTTTCTTGAGCCACTGATGCAGGATGTCTTCAAGCCTCATTAATCAGAGCTGGCAGCAACGGCTTTGACCATTTCTGAGGTGTTACTGGAGTCACAAGAAGGCAGCTTGATTTTGTCAAATTAGTTTTATACAACAGTTCAATAAACAATAAGTTAATATTAGCTAACTTACATTTTAAACATAATATTGCTGGTTACTTTTGTTGAACCACCAATGAAAATAGTTTCAAACAAAGACAAAGACAAAGGTGTTTTGTTTTATTCCTGAGTGTTAAAAAGATGAATGATTGATTCAGTGATTTAATGACTCGTTCTTGTTTCATCCTTGCATTTTTTAACAAATGGTTTGAGGGAATGATTCAAATGACTCCCTCTGTTGAGCTCTGCATTATAACGGTCCTTCTGCCCTTAATATGTCTAATCTAGGCAGAAACAAAATAAATAGATAAATGAATAAAGGTGTAATAAATGAAAATCTAAGACAAGCCAATATTTCATGCATGGGATTTTATGGATTTAGTTATAATTTATATTATTAATTTTAGCAAAACAAATAAATCATAACAGCAATTCAAATTTTTTAATTCACACTTACAGTATGATCCGAAATAAAACTGGTTCTTGAATTCTGAATTTTGCCCAATACTAACAGCTGTTGATATAATATATAATTGGCATTTTCAAACTATACGACCAATCATCACAAGGCCAACATCTACCCATTCAGAGAGAACCTGATCAAAACCCTCTCATGATCTGGATTTCCGATGTTGTCTCAAGCGTGTTCACCTTTAAGATGATCTGAAGACAGGCGCACTGAAAAGGGAAAATGTTGCATTTAAGCTCACTGGAGACGCTATTCACATGACATTTGTAGCTCCAGATAGCCGAAAGCATAATTATGAATCCAGATGAAATGATTGTAAAAATTAATTTTAGCAAAACAAATCAATCATAACAGCAATTCAAATTTTTTAATTCACACTTACAGTATGATCCGAAATAAAACTGGTTCTTGAATTCTGAATTTTGCCCAATACTAACAGCTGTTGATACAATATATAATTGGCATTTTCAAACTATACGACCAATCATCACAAGGCCAACATCTACCCATTCAGAGAGAACCTGATCAAAACCCTCTCATGATCTGGATTTCCGATGTTGTCTCAAGCGGGTTCACCTTTAAGATGATCTGAAGACAGGCGCACTGAAAAGGGAAAATGTTGCATTTAAGCTCACTGGAGACGCTATTCACATGACATTTGTAGCTCCAGATAGCCGAAAGCATAATTATGAATCCAGATGAAATGATTGTAAAAGACCTGTCATGTTTCCGAGAGCGTTCTGGTCCATAGGTGCCGCTTGGACACAGTACAGGGTTATCGCTCTTTCTCTCCCTCTCTGAGCCGGGTCGGATCGATATCAGCGTTCATTCCTTCTTCATTCATATCCTGATGCAGCTGATCCTTCATTCAGCTTGACAAAACTAATTATTCTTTCATGCGGCGCTGGGCGTCCGGAGCCGTAAGCCTTCTGTCAGCAGGCCTCACAGCCCAGAGATGTGCCTTTCAAAAGATGAAGCTTTCCATCGCTCACTCTCATCCCGCTCTTAATCTACATGCTGCGAACAACGGGGCTCTTTGGGCTCAGGCCGAGCTGATGGTTCAGACGTACAAACGTTTCATCTAACACCAACAATCCCTGCAGAAGGAAATAATGCAGACAATGCCTCCGGATGAGATGGGCTATTGTTGAAATCAGTATTTCCTAATAAAAACATCTGAGCATCCTTAAGAATAAATATCATGAATTGCTTGTTGTATTCATTTGTAAGTCGCTTCGGATAAAACTAAAAGTGTCTGTTTGATGAAGAAATGTAAATGAAATGTATAAAGTTGCCAATGATCAAGTGACCTGAGCTGCTCTCAGCATTCATTTTACAGCTCTCTACTCTTGCTGCATGACAGCTACTGACTCAGTTATGAGTTTCTATTTCTCCAATGGACAACAACTGGCACAAATTTGATGAAACACAACTAAGAAATCCACCAATAAATGTTTCCTTTGTGATCTTATGCAATTTTGCTTCTTAGGAAAAAGGTACAATGGTACAATTTTAGGTACAATTTTATGGGTGTTTATATATAAGAATATGATTTTTGCAACATCACACACTCACACCAAACACACATCCATAGCAAAGTACACACACTTGTATTGATATACTTTTTAGGACACACTCGTAACACCTTGCACCATAAACCCGTCAACCTTTGTGCCGCATTCAATCAGCCTCTGAGATTATTGTGTGTGTGTGTGTGTGTGTGTGTGAGAGTGTGTATATGTGTGTGTGTGAGTGTGAGTGTGAGTGTGTGTGTGTGTGTGTGTGTGTGCATGTGTGTGTGTTTGTGTGCGTGTGTGTGCGTGTGCTTGCGTGTGTGTGTGTGCATGTGTGCGTGTGTGTGTGCGTGTACGCGTTTTTGTGACAAATGAGGACATAAATGTGTATGATGTTTATTTCTTTTCTTGCTGTTTTTTTTCTGTCAAAGTTTATGATGAACCTGTGTGTGTGTCTTGAGTTCCCAAACACACACACACACACACACACACACACACTCACACACACACACACACACACACACACACACACACATTGTATATGTGGTTTACAGTGCTCTCCATAGGAGTAACGGACTTTATACTGTTAAAACTATGGCCTTCAATCACATAAGCAGGTCAGATCATGAATTAAAGTGGCGTTCGTTCACAGGGCCTCATTCATGACACACAAGCAGAATAAATTCTCATGTAAATCATTATGAAGTCAATTTTCTTTCAGTAAAATTCTGTCTTTGTGAATCCAGAGGAGAGATTTCAGGTCTCCTTTACTTGCAAATTACTCAGAATTTATTTAATATTAGAGATGCTACATCCAGCAGCAGGAACGTCTTCTAGTGACCAGCAGTTCAGCCACTCAGACCACTGACACATAACCACTGATTTACTGGTACAATGTTTCTCACACAGCTATTCTAAAGAAAGGAGTATTTATTTTTCTTTCATCAGGATAACTTTCTCTTTCTAACTTTCAAAGACACTTATTTACAGTGCTCTCCATAGGAGTAACGGACTTTATACTGTTAAAACTATGGCCTTCAATCACATAAGCAGGTCAGATCATGAATTAAAGTGGCATTCGTTCACAGGGCCTCATTCATGACACACAAGCAGAATAAATTCTCATGTAAATCATTCTGAAGTCAATTTTCTTTCAGTAAAATTCTGTCTTTGTGAATCCAGAGGAGAGATTTCATGTCTCCTTTACTTGCAAATTACTCAGAATTTATTTAATATTAGAGATGCACCGATATGAAATTTCTCAGTCGATACGATAGCCGATTATTCGACCGACCAATTATTATCAACCAATATCACACAAGAAATGGTGATGTTGTTCTGAATATTGGCATGACAGATATTAAATGTTACACACCATTGTAATTTACATGCAGACACTTTCCCCTGAAAGATGTTAATTTTCACTAAAACATAACAATGATATTTTGCCAGACAGACTGACGTCTCATTTGTGATCAGTGTCCACTAGTATATTATGGCATCCAGCAGCAGGAACGTCTTCTAGTGACCAGCAGTTCAGCCACTCAGACCACTGACACATAACCACTGATTTACTGGTACAATGTTTCTCACACAGCTATTCTAAAGAAAGGAGTATTTATTTTTCTTTCATCAGGATAACTTTCTCTTTCTAACTTTCAAAGACACTTAAACCATCCAATCAAAACTGCGCCACTATTTGCTTCTGTAGAAGACAGAAGTCATGCTGAGTTCAGCTTTCTAACATCTTAGAAAGCTAATAATAACAGCTGGACTTGAGCGAAGAACTTAAAATGCACTGTATTTCATTAAAAGGCCTTATAAGAAGAATGAGTATCTGTGTAAACTGGCTGTAAAACAAACTAATGTAACACACATAGAATTCCAGCAAAACATTTCTTCAGCTATGTTCTGTACTTTGCATTATGTTAAGAAATAAATGAATGCTCCTAGCCAGGTCTCATCTTTCAATATTAATTTTTCTGTGTGTGTGTGTGAGTCAGTGTGACTTCAACCTTTGTTTCTGTCATTCTGTGCAACACATCCCTATGTTTCCATGGCAACAAAACACAGAACGGCACTTAAAGATGAACGACTTCCTTAATAGAGGATAATGACACTTGTAATTTGCAATTGCACGTGCTTTTATTCTCCTTTTCCTTCCTTTCTTCTTTTTCTTCATTACGTGTTTATTATTATGAAGCAGGCTTGCACTGGTTCTGTTGGCTTTGGACACACACACACACACACACTCACACATGCGCATACACACACACACACACACACACACACTCTGATGTATGTACATTAAGGCTGCACAATTAATCAGTGATAATATTCATATATAATCTATAATCTATAATCTATCGAAACATGCAGGGATTTCTGTTTGGTTGCAACCAACAAGCAAAGGAATAATGGAACCAAATAAAAGCACAACAAAGTAGATGTTCAATTGAAATGTACAATTATGACTTAACATCATCACAAATTTTTTACAGGCAACACTTGCTCCTCTTTTTAATATTTCAGCTGCATTTGCCTCTCTGCTTCTCGTCTCTGGACCCATCCAGATCAAAGTTTGATTCTGTGGAAGTAACCGTCAAGATTAGGGTTACTTGCATGTGATTATGCATAAATGAAATTATATGTA
>NW_015505671.1:242083-243041 GCF_001515645.1 Sinocyclocheilus grahami
AATAAATAAATAAAATAAAAAAGACCAAAATCTCAAAACTGTTAGTCAGGATTTTGTGTCAATAATATTCATATATAATCTATAATCTATAATCTATCGAAACATGCAGGGATTTCTGTTTGGTTGCAACCAACAAGCAAAGGAATAATGGAACTAAATAAAAGCACAACAAAGTAGATGTTCAATTGAAATGTACAATTATGACTTAACATCATCACAAATTTTTTACAGGCAACACTTGCTCCTCTTTTTAATATTTCAGCTGCATTTGCCTCTCTGCTTCTCGTCTCTGGACCCATCCAGATCAAAGTTTGATTCTGTGGAAGTAACCGTTTATTGAAGGCAGTTGTGTGCTTTATCACAGTCAAGGTTGCATCTCCTGGCAAACACAAACATCAGTCATCACACAGAGCTGCCACAGACGGACATCAATCTAGCGCCGAGAGAAACTCCATCACATCCAAACACAATCCTACACACAACACAGCTCTGTCTTTAAAGGGCCAAAGCAGTCTGACAGCTCATTTGATTTGATTTTTCTTATGAGCCCTGACGGCACAAGTACATTTACGGCTCTTTTCTACAAACAGGAAACCAATCGGTGTCCCATTATGTTTATTTATTTATTTAATTTCATTTTTTGTAAGAAATAAAAGGACAAATCTAACGTTCCTGAGAAATAGATATGCTAGATTAGTGTTTATCAAAGTGTGAGGCACATATCAGGAGAGGCACAAAGAATGAGGCACTAAGGAAAAAAATAAAATTACATACATTTTACATTTACATTTACATTTAGTCATTTAGCAGACGCTTTTATCCAAAGCGACTTACAAATGAGGACAATAAAAGCAGTCAAAACTAACAAAAGAGCAGCAATATATAAGTGTAAATGACAAGTCTCGGTTAGCCTAACGCAGTACACGTAGCAAGGTGTGTGTATATATACTGTATATAT
>NW_015505671.1:244233-245818 GCF_001515645.1 Sinocyclocheilus grahami
GAGGCACATAAGTCTGAAGTAATGAATTTAGGGAAAGGGTGCAGAGCCAGTGGTGGTTTTGTAGGCAAGCATTAATGCCTTCAATTTAATGCGAGCAGCTACTGATAAGCCAGTGCAAATTGATGAACAGAGGTGTGACATGTGTTATTTTCGGTTCATTAAAGATTAATCTTGCAGCGGCGTTCTGGATTAATTGTAGAGGTTTGATAGAAGTGACTGGAAGACCTGCCAAGAGAGAATTGCAATAGTCCAGCCTGGACAGAACAAGAGCTTGAACATGAAGTTGTGTTGCATGTTCTGAAAGAAAGGGCCTGATCTTCCTAATGTTGTATAAAGCAAATCTGCAGGACCGGGGAGTTTTAACAATGTGGTCTGAGAAATTTAGCTTATCATCAATCACAACTCCAAGGTTTCTAGTTGTTTTTGAAGGAGTTATGGTTGATGAGCCTAACTGGATGGTGAAATTTTGATAAAGTGATGGGTTTGTTGAAACCACAAGCAGTTCTGTCTTAGCCAGGTTGAGTTGAAGGTGATGGTCCATCATCCAACAAGAAATGTCTGTTAGACATGCTGAGATATGAGCAGCTATCGTCGGATCATCAGGATGGAATGAGAGGTAGAGTTGAGTGTCATCGGCATAGCAGTGATATGAAAAGCCATGTTTCTGAATGACAGAACCTAGTGATGCCATGTAGACAGAGAAGAGAAGTGGTCCAAGAACTGAGCCCTGAGGCACCCCAGCAGTTAGATGTTTCAACTTGGACACCTCACCTCTCCAAGATACCTTGAAGGACCTATCTGAGAGGTAAGACTCAAACCACTGGAGTGCAGTTCCTGAGATATAATTTTCCAATAGGGTTGACAGGAGAATCTGTTTATATATTATAATATTTTATTGAGAGAACTTAAAACAAATAGTAGGCAAATATTTGTCTGCACAGGATCTGTACGTAATAAACCTACTCGTGTTGTGCCTCAGCCATTTCTTAATTCTTGGTGCATCGCAAACTTTCTTCCTATGTTCTGTAGTAGATAGTGCTGGGTATTAACTGATTACATGTAATCTGGATTACGTAATCAGAATCCAAAAATGGTTACACTTTATTTTAAGGTGTCCTTGTTAAAGTGTAATTGTATATTTTAGTACTGAGTAATATTAATTAACTACATGTACTTACTGTATGGTTAGGGTCAAGATTAGGGTTACTTGCATGTGATTATGCATAAATGAAATTATATGTACTTATTATGTTTAAATGTATGATGCATGAATTTTATTACAATAGTAAGACATGTGTAACAAGGACACCTTAAAATAAAGTGTTACCCCAAAAATAACTATACTCGTAATTATATAATATTTTTAAATGCTCATAATTAGATTTCAGTTACTTTTTATGGATTACATGATTACATATGAAAACATATTATACACTGTAAAATCTTATTAGTTGGGCTTACTTAAAAAAAGCATGCAAACCGATTGCCTTGAAAAAACTAAGTAAAGTGAAATAGGAATAGTATGTTGTACTGACAAATGCTTAGTTAGTATAGTTTACTTACACAAGAGTTCTAGTAACTAAAA
>NW_015505671.1:246363-249552 GCF_001515645.1 Sinocyclocheilus grahami
AAAAAAAAAAAAAACATTTCAGGAGAATCAACATCAATTTATGAAGTTAGCTTATGTGATGTTCTCTCAAATGTTTCAGTTGTATTGAGAATTCAACATTCAAGATGACTTTGAGAAACGAGTGAATGCAACTAGTGAAAGATAACGGCAGACATGGAGGAAATGAGTGAAAAGTCTATTAAGACTCGTTTTCTTTTCTTCTTCTTCTGTTGTTATGTTGCACATTAGCAACATATTAGTGCACTGCTGCCTCTCACTGGTTTATTAATATCATTGGTTCCTTTGTGGCTACTTTAATATTTTAAGTAAGTGTCACTCAAAACAGTAAGTAAATTGTTTTATTTGCCTTGACCGTAGCTGTAACTTAATAAAACTTAGTAAGTATAACAACTAAGTAAAGATAACTAACTAAATCTAAGTAAGGTAAACTATTGGATTTTACAGTGTACAATGGCAGTACATAATTTAAAAAGTCTTTATAATTTCTCTTTTAAAAAAAAATGTCTCCTTTAATTAACCTTTATAAATATCATACTGTCATATCATTTAGCTTTAATTAATTTAAATAATTTTGTGAACCATGCTTCTGAATTTGGGTGAAAAAAAGCATTTCTCAAGCAGTTAGACCATGTACTGTATGAAACAAATAATTATGCAAGTTACTAAACACTGATGATGCTTAGCTCTGAAACATGTGTCATCATATAAAATGACCTCCAGTTAATGTTGAATCTGGAAGTCAAGAAGCTGGAAGACTTTGGGTGTGTAATATCATGAGAGGATCGCTACTCTATGTGTTCACTCAACTGTTTTCATATTCATTCATGTTTGTTCATATAATGCAGAGATTCCCAAACGTTTTTGTCAGCCAGACCCCTTAAAATAAAATATTTACTTGATAATATTAATATTTCAATAATTTAACAACACATTCACGTTTATAGTTCTCTAATGTCATAATTTAGAGACCCTTTCAACATAATTCCAATAACCTCAATCCATTTTCTCAGTTTTTTTTTTAAATTTGTACTGCATTTTCAAAGTTGCATTATTAGTCCTTGTACCAAAGTTTTTTGTTTTATGTTTGTTTTTATTATATTTTTCTTCAGCTTTATGAATAATGCGCTCTATTGTGCTCATGGTCTACATGAATCATGTCTGACTGTGAATAGAGATCATTTCTACACTGACATCTGTAACTGAAAACTTCTTCTTTGCTTTGATCAGGGCTGAATTAACCAAATGGGCAATTGAGAATGTGCCCAGGGACATCACGTCCATGAAGGCATAAATTAAATAAAAAATGAAGCCAAAATAAACAGCTCATATAATATTTAGTTTGACCTCCTGTGGTGGATGATAAACGGTTTCTGAGGATAAAGCAGCCCTTTCACTGTCCGTCTGTTAAAAAGCAAAACAAGTTTCGAGCCTTTTGTACTCTGTTTTCATGGAAAGTGCATCCTAGCAGTCATAACATGAAATATACACCATAAATGATAAAGAAACATCAGCAGGTCTCCACTGGGCATGTTATCTCACAGGAATAAAACTGGGTGTTTTTTAACGTGCCATAATGTGATGGGTTTATGATATGACTGGTGAAGGAAACAGACCAAACAACTCCCCCTGGGGCTCCTGACACCGTCCCCACTCCCATAAACAGGAAACCGTGCAGATTAGAATTGCAGTCTGGGTAGCAAACACACACATACAAAGGGCACAAACTGTCTAGACATATATTTTTTTTTAACTTGGGGTTCAGGACAATCAGGTCAAGAATTTCTGCAAGTGAAGCAATACACGCATGTAAACACACATGCAGCTGTGGACACAAATGCACACACACACACACGCGCACGCGCACGCACACACATGCACACACACGCGCACATGCACACACGCACGCACGCATACACACACACACGCACGCGGGCACACACACACACACACTCAGGTTTACATTTGTGAAAAGTGGGGACTCTCCATAGGCGTAATGGTTTTTATACTGTACAGACCGTATATTCTATTGCCCTACACCAACCCTACCCCTAAACCTACCCCTCACAGGAGACTTTGTGCTATTTCAGATTTTCAATACACTCCATTCTGTGTGATTTATAAGCGTTTTGAAAAGTGGGGACATGGGGTAATGTCCTGAAAAGTCACCTTCTCCTTGTAATACCTATGTTATACCTTTGTCATTATACACATTTATGTCCTCATTTGTCACAAAAACGCGCACACACACTCACACACACAAAGAGAACAATATATAAAACTTTTGTAACACTTTTCAATAAGGTTTTAGTTTTTAACATTATATAAGTTAACATGAACAATATTTATATAGTATTTATGAATCTTAGTTAATATTATGTTCAAAATTGACTACTACATTATTCATTAAAATTTATAGTTAATGTACATCAGTTACTGTACCATGAACTAACATAAACAATTTTTTTAATAACACAAATAAATACAGTAAAAATATGTTGTTCATACTTAGTTTGTTAGTTGTGAATTAACTAATGTTAAAAACTATATTATTTAACATGAACAACAATCGCACATGCACACACACACACGCACACAGTCAAACAAATTAATAAAAGATGCAATTTGCCTTTGCCGTGGAGCAATACTCCTTTGTTTATACCTTGTTAGAGGATCCTTAAGCATTGCGCATCTGCATGACTCCATGTAATAATTACCTCCAACAGCTCACAATGAAGTCACTTCAGCGAGAGGTCATTCTGTTGCCTACAACTACATTTACAGACAGCTAGTGACTAGGGTGGCCATCTGTTGCGGAACCCCAATATTGTGCTGAATATTGAATAGTACTGAATGTTTGTATATATTCAGCACTTGGATACTGCAAAAATACTGCAGTCCAACTGCAAAGGCCAAAAACGTCAAATAAAACTATAAATAGCATGTTACAGTACACTCAAATACTGTAAGTTCTGCAATTGTAAAATCAGGGTCAGTGAGAGCTTCGTTCTTTCTCAGCATCATGTCTTTGTGCTTGAGTCCGGCCAGTCACAAGTAATGTAGTCTTTTTTGCTAGACAAAGAGAAAAAACCCTCTGTTCTGACAGATCCAGCCTTGATAACACTCTCTAAACCTTACTCTATCTCTCCTCATCCTCCACTTCTTACATGTACTCTTCCTCCTCTCCTTCTC
>NW_015505671.1:250579-252478 GCF_001515645.1 Sinocyclocheilus grahami
TGCAGTCCAACTGCAAAGGCCAAAAACGTCAAATAAAACTATAAATAGCATGTTACAGTACACTCAAATACTGTAAGTTCTGCAATTGTAAAATCAGGGTCAGTGAGAGCTTCGTTCTTTCTCAGCATCATGTCTTTGTGCTTGAGTCCGGCCAGTCACAAGTAATGTAGTCTTTTTTGCTAGACAAAGAGAAAAAACCCTCTGTTCTGACAGATCCAGCCTTGATAACACTCTCTAAACCTTACTCTATCTCTCCTCATCCTCCACTTCTTACATGTACTCTTCCTCCTCTCCTTCTCAGATTGTGTCCATCTATTGTTCATATCATCATTCAGTCACCTGTGCCACTTGTGCACTCTGAATCGGCTCATATTTTGTACAGTTGGGTTGATCATATCGTTAGAAACAAGTGTGAACAATTTTGAATCGTTGTGTGTAAACGATGACAACTGTGCTTTAGTTGTGTTTAACTTTAGCCGATTATGTTTAGCATTTTCCCACATAGCAATTTTTCTCTGGCCCAGCTCCGGCCCACACAACCAGCTTTTGCTTGGCCCACATACCGCAATGTATTACGGTACTAGTGTGGACCAGGTCTGGATTCCAGACAAGGGCCACACATGGGCCATTACTGGCCCAAGTCTCAGCCAAGTTAATTACCCATAACTGGCCCTGAATTGGGCCAGATCAAAATGTAACAATGGAATCAAAACACAACCTTAAGTAAACCATATCAACACCAATCTTTAACCAGAACGCCCAAAACTGAGCCACACCTGAGCCTGATCCAGGTGAACTAAACCTGGCAGACAAAATATGGGCCATGACAGAGCCATATCTCAGCCCCCTGTAGGACCATAGCTGGCCCTATTCTGATCCTACACGCTGGACCAGATGGGTTCCACATGTCAGCCTCAACAAAACCATAACCAAGCCACTTGATACACACCCCTCCCAGATGAATAGTCACAACAACGACAGTATTCTGAACAAATATTTAATCACAGTGCAGACTTTTAGCTTAAATTAATTAGCTTATTACTTCCATTTATCTATTGACAAAGTACCAGCAAGACATTTACAAACGATCAAAATGGCTGATCTACACATAAAATGTGATTAAAAAATCAAACTTTCATTAATAAGAGCTCAAATCTACAGTTAGCTTACCTCTAATAGTTAGCCTCTGTAGCTAGTTAACGGTTGTGATGCTAATGGTCTTTTTGAAGACACTAATCCATTCCTGTAAAGATTCAACAGAAACGTGTCAATTGCATGTATGAAAGTGTCAGGAATGGTTGTATGTATTATTTGTGTAATATTAGCGACTAAACTTACCTTACAAGCAGTGAAAACAGCAGAGATATGGACTCTCGCTACTTGTTTGCTGAGTGAGTTGAGGCCCCGTTTCCATGGTAATGCCTTCCGCTCCAGTTTAAATGCGATTTAAATGCGATTTGAATGTCATATATATATAAATATACATACCAACAGAATATACTATTCTATAATATAAGCTATAATATCATATATCATATAATATCATATGAGGCATGAATATAATTTCACATATAAGTAAACACATAATTAAACACGCAACATGAGCTTTATGTTATGCATTTTAAAAATATATTTAAAAAATATATTTCAATATATTTAACAGTGTTTCACATATATGTGAATATATTACCTTTCTGTATGGGAAAACATTGGGATTTTACGCAAAAATATTTGAAATGGATTTTAAATTTGGGTCAAGGTCGGCCATACTTATGTGGCCCACATATCTATATTTGATATCTGGGCCAAATACTACATTTGACATCTGGCCCATGTCTTGTGTGCCGTCTTAAACCCGGTACCATCTCTGCCAAACCCGGGCCATGTTTGGCCCACATG
>NW_015505671.1:253548-257323 GCF_001515645.1 Sinocyclocheilus grahami
TCGCTGAGATTTACTGCAACTAACCTGTGTCTTTTTCTTTAGGGACTCTAGCAGTATCTGATTATGAGAAACAAAGCACAGATGATCTAAGACAGTCGGTGTCATTAATGAGTTTCAAAGCTGTATGCTTAACACTTCCTGGTTTGAATTTCTTTCAACTAGAGTTTCTAGTTTGGCTGTTGTTACTAGTCCTTTAGAAAGCACTTTTACTCAGCAGCTAACTCCATTACTCTAAATGCTGGGACTGTCCTCTTGGCTCAAACCGTGGTTCAGTGGTTTCCTGAAGGGCAAATGCTAAAGACAATTCCGGTAATTCTTTCAGGAAGAGAACAAACAAGACCCCGTGAAATGTAATTTTCTTTTCTGTGTTATTAACGGGTCTAATATACTGGGAGAGAGCAATCCTTCCACATTTCCATTTATTTTAATAACAGTTGCTCGGCTGGCACTACAGGACCCTTCTGGAAGTGTGCAATTTGTGCACTGCCATCTTTGCTCATGGGCGCTCAGTTATGGCTTGATTTATTTCGATCACCTGAGCAGTAAAGTTCATGTGATGGATCACTCGACTCAGAGAGGGAAAAATACAGGTCTACATCAGAGTCCTCTGAAAAATCAGACATCTATAACGTAACGGTTGCAGGTGGTGTGTATAATTCATCCAGCGCGGTTTCTAAAGGTAGACATGTGCGTATAGTTTCCCCATATTGCTGTCTGGCCAACACAAACACATTCCTGCATGAGTTGGGGTTGATTGAGCAAATGATGGGCAGTGTTTTAAAATCTTGTACGACTTCCTCTGCTGAGGGACCGTTTTAGCTTTAGGATCTGTATTCTCTCTGGACACATTAACTCACGCAGGAAGGAACGGGCTTCGGATAGGACATAAAAAGAAAATATGGAAACTGTAAAAGTGCAAGCCTCGGAACAGTTTCCAAACCTTTTACGTACCGTGGCACACATGCAACTTTAAAGGGAGAATTCAAAATGTCTTTAAAGGACTAGTATGTGCACTCAGTGTTTAATAAAACGTGGCCATTTCTTTAGAGTTAACAAGAAACCAAATCTACTTATATAACAGCTCTACAGAAACAATTAGTGTATCTGTGCATGCACATTCACACATGACATCGCAATGGCTTTCTTTTTACTCTAATACATAAACATGGAGAGCAAATAATTCATTGTGTGAGCAGTTAATACTTTATTTATAATATATTACTCTTAAACTGCCAAATGAATCATGGAAAATATAGTTTTCTGGTAAACTGCACTGACATTTTATATCAACAGTACGGAAAGTGTATACAAAATAATGGTACAGTTAAGATTCACATGTGAAACTGAATTACTGTTTGCAATCTGGGATCTTAGTCTGGGATTAGAAGATTTTTGCATTCACAGTTACTACGTGGAGACCTTCATGCCTGCTCATCTCGAATACAATCATGCCAACATGAGTAAGATCGGTCAAAAGTATTGGTCTCAAGAGTGCTTTATTAAACTGACCATTAAACATATGAAACATTCCTTGCTGGAATGTCTCCTGGTTAACATTTAGTAACGTTTTATACTCTGAGGACAATAGAGAGAGGAAGCATGATGGTACAAGAAAGAGAAAATATTGGATCAGACTCTATAAACAGACTTTCCTTTCATCCGTTTCTTTTTTTCTTTTTGGCTCTTTAGACGAACCGAACACATATCAGCCTATAAAGCGCTTCCCTAAAAGAAGGCCTGACAATTATGACAGGATGTTGAGCGGTGAATTGATGAACATCAAACATTGCATTTTAAAAGGAATGAGTCCACTGTTTAAAATGCTGGAGAGTAGAGTACGGCTCTTTCATTATGGCAGGACTTCAAGTGAAGTGACATGACATGTACAAAGTATGGTGACCCATACTTGGAATTAGTGCTCTGCATTTAATCCATCCAAAGTGCACACACACACAGCAGTGAACACACACACCGTGAACACACACCCGGAGCAGTGGGCAGCCATTTATGCTGCAGCGCCCGGGGAGCAGTTGGGGGTTCGGTGCCTTGCTCAAGGGCACCTCAGTCGTGGTATTGAAGGTGGGAGAGAGCGCTGTACATTCACTCCCCCCACCTACAATCCCTGCCGGTACGAGATTCGAACCCACAACCTTTTGGGTTACAAGTCCAACTCTCTAACCATTAGGCCACGACTTCAACGCACCTCTCCTGCAGCCCTTTGACCTCCATATGGAGAGTGTTGCATGTAGATATCATCACAGAAAAGCCATTTTACTACGGACGTTTCTATGTTGTTTCGTGACTCAGGTTCAGTTGAATAACAACCTCATAATGATACCTCAGTAGTCCAGTAATCGTTTTCTGTGCTTTTAAAGGTCAAGGGCAAATGAGGTCACAATTGCTTGAACACTGAGCATCGTGTTACAGCGCTTGGCCTGAGAGAAACACAGTAACCCTCTAGCTCACACCTCTCCTGCAGCCCTTTGACCTCCATATGGAGAGTGTTGCATGTAGATATCATCACAGAAAAGCCATTTTACTACGGACGTTTCTATGTTGTTTCGTGACTCAGGTTCAGTTGAATAACAACCTCATAATGATACCTCAGTAGTCCAGTAATCGTTTTCTGTGCTTTTAAAGGTCAAGGGCAAATGAGGTCACAATTGCTTGAACACTGAGCATCGTGTTACAGCGCTTGGCCTGAGAGAAACACAGTAACCCTCTAGCTTGGTGCTTCATTGCATGAGGGACTGTTGACAGCATGTGAAACAGCCTTCAGAGCTGTTAGACTGCGGAGTCTGTTATCTCAGAGCCGCTCTTTTCTTAATGGGGTCCATATGAATCAGTAGGACATGTTTTGGGGGAAGTGAGAGGATCTAGCCTTGCTTTATGCGTGCAGACTCAGTCTCTAATACAAAGAAAAGAGACAATTGTCATCCTTATCATCATTTCATTCCAAACCTGCATGGTGTTCAAGGATTTCACTACACTCTTCTGTATATATTATATTATTCTTCTGAAGCCGTATGATGATGCTTTGCATGGGGGACAGATTAAATGTAAGCCTCATTCTCAAATATCATTCTCCATCCAGATATTCAAAATAGCATCCAACCTGGTGCTGGTGAAGATTTCAGAGCGAACAGAGAATAACATTTTTAAACGTCAGCCTGTTCCTGCTATCATATTACTTATAGTGTAGTCACCATGAACTGTCAATGTATGAAAATGAGTTATGCAAAGACTCAAAATGTCTTCTTTTGTGCTCCACAGATGGAAAAAAATAGCATTAGGGTTTGGAATGACATAAAGGTAAAGAAATGGTGACAAGATTGTAATTTTTTGGGTGAATGATCCCTTTAAAGGGTTCGTATGATGCGATTTCAATTTTTCCTTTCCCTTTGGAGTGTTACAAGCTCTTGGTGCATAAAGAAGATCTGTAAAGTTGCAAAGACTAAAGTCTCAAATCCATATTCTTTATAAAATTAAGAGTCAGCCACACCTACCTAAAACGGCTCGTTCTAACACGCCCCCACATGTCTACATCACTATGTGGGAAGATTTGTATAACGCCGCCCAAGTGTTCACGCAAAGAAAGAAGGCGTAACTTTTATTCTCACTGTAGTATTGTTGACGCTGCCGCCATGCCGTGGAGACACTGTGTGTTTCGTTGTGAAAGCGAAACTACTTTGTTTGATCTTCCAAAAGAGGACACGACTAGAAATCAGTGGTTAAGTTGTATTTACAACACTGTTCCAGAACACTTCAACCCAAA
>NW_015505671.1:259295-310215 GCF_001515645.1 Sinocyclocheilus grahami
TCTGATCACAAATGCAGACAGAGTTTTATGTTTACGCGGCGCGATGCAACGCAACGTGTAAAAAGACAGTATAAGTCATTATAATCAGTATTTATGTCCCCACTGGATGCAACAAATGTCTCGTTTGTAATGGGTTTTAATGTTTTTGTCTCGTCGCTCCGGCCGGGACACGGCATCAACAGTATGTGAGGGGCGTAACATTTCCGTAACACGCTTGAGGTATTCGGCCAATCACAACGCATTGGATAGCTGGCCAATCAGAGCACACCTCGCTTTTCAGAACGATGAGCTTTGTACAAATCGATGTGTTTCAGAAAGGCGGGGCATAGAGGAGAAACAATAATGTACAGTATGTGGAAAATAATGTGTTTTTTTTACTTTAAACCGCATAAACACATTTCATTACACCAAATACACAAAATAATGTTCTTTTTAGCAGCATCATATGACCCATTTAAAACTGCTACACTGATTTGACCCAATGGAGTTGTGTCTCCAGGCTACATCCTTCCATGAAAACTGACACAAATTAAATTTTTTGGAGAGCTCTTTTTGCAGAACTCAAACAACAAAGCGGTTTCCACTACTTCCACATAGAGACAAATGTTTTTTTCTAGGCTCGTACATTCGGTTCTCCAGTCCTCTTTGATCTAGCGGTTGAGTTGTGCTGCTCTTAAAGGATTGGTGGTAGAAGCATGTTTGGATTTTGGCTGAGAACCTAAAGGTAGGGGGTCTTTTGAACCGAGGACTTTCTGAGACCAGCGCTGTGCCCTCGAGAAAGCCGACGCTGCTCCAGCATGATTGTGTCATTGATGAATGTAACATTAGTTGTTTTTAGAGATATTTTTGTTATTTTGTTCATTGTGTGCCAGATGTTCAGAAACACTATTATCATCAAGGCTTCTCAGGACCATCATTCAAATGAGCAGCTACCGCAGCCATGTCGAGTGCAAAATGGGAAAATACATGTTTTTTTGAGGTGTTAAATAATGGTGCAACATGACTCCAAATCCTTAGTAAATCACAAGTGTTATTCATTTAAATGCGTCTGAAAGTGAAACTCCTACAAATGCCTATGCAATAAAATTAGCCACAAAAATAACTGTATCCGTGTCTTTTCATCACTAATTTTCACTGCGTGTCTTTAGTAAATCTTGACAGTATAATTTTTTTAACACCAAAAGAGGGTTTGCGCTGACACAAGCTGTTAGTAAATCTGGCCTTTTGTATATATTGCTGTGAAGGCTTCTCAGGACCATCATTCAAATGAGCAGCTACCGCAGCCATGACGAGTGCAAAATGGGAAAATACATGTTTTTTTGAGGTGTTAAATAATGGTGCAACATGACTCCAAATCCTTAGTAAATCACAAGTGTTATTCATTTAAATGCGTCTGAAAGTGAAACTCCTACAAATGCCTATGCAATAAAATTAGCCACAAAAATAACTGTATCCGTGTCTTTTCATCACTAATTTTCACTGCGTGTCTTTAGTAAATCTTGACAGTATAATTTTTTTAACACCAAAAGAGGGTTTGCGCTGACACAAGCTGTTAGTAAATCTGGCCTTTTGTATATATTGCTGTTATTTCATCTGATACTTTGTTAAATCACATTATTTTATTCATCCAGAACATACACAAAAAAATAAACTGAAAAACAACTTTTTTAGAAATCGTGATGATTGTCAACACATAAATTATCTCATTAACATACTGTATGACCATCCACATTTTCATTATTTGTTAAAATGTAAAAAATATTATGATTTTTAAATGTTTTTAATGAAGTCTCTTCTGCTCACCAAAAATGTGTTTATTTAAGGATCATGTGACACTGAAGACTGAAGTAATGATGCTGAAAATTCAGCTTTGATCACAGCAATAAACTACATTTTAAAATATATTCACATTGAAAACAGCTATTTTCAATTAAAATAATATTTCACAATATTTATTGTATTTTTGATCAAATAAATGCAGCCTTGGTGAGCAGAAGAGACTTAATTTTAAACATGAAAAATCATAAATGTTCCTAACTTTTCACAAGTACTGCACATATCAACACCTCATCAATATTCAGCAACGCATCCTATTGAATTTCATTTCACATGGGTTATGCAATCATAAACTAAAACATGAAATAAAACTGTGCAGGTGTGTGTACGTTTGCTTGAGCTTGAGGATGTTTTACAGAAACCCGTTCTTACCGAGAAAGACACAAAGCCATCTACACACGATTCTATATTCACAGCATCATAACAGGCTTTGGGCCGGTGTACAGTAGTTATGTTAGTGTTTGTGTGTCTCTCCCAGCATACACACACTCCCACACGTTCACAGCATATAATAGGCCCTTGTGAGAACAGCAGAACTGTGCACATCTCGGACAGACTGTTCTTGTCAAGCCCACCTCCTCCAAGAACACAACACACGTCCATCTGTTAAATCCATTACAGCAGGCCAGAGCCGCACAACAAGAACTCTGTCATTTCCTCCTCTTGCCTCCCAGGAGTTTGAGCCGCGTGTCTGTGAGGTGAATCACGCCACTGCCGTCTCATCCGAGCTCGTCCACTCTGTGAATGCATCTTAAACAATCCACCTTCAGCTCTGACGGACAGGTACACAAAGACACATGAAGGTGACACTGAACAAAGAATGTTTTGACCCGGAGAGGATCTTCTTTTCCTCAAAATACTAGTTAATGTTATTGCACTGGACTAAAACTTACTGACTTTGCTCACTCAGGATATACCAACAAATGTGATCATTTTCGCAAGCAATTGGTACATTTTCAAAACTCTTAGTACTAATATCACAACAGATCATCAAAAGTGCACGCTTTTCAAACATTTATATTTTCAATTGTGTTCGTACAATACACATATCCTTTTCTCTACACAAAATAAGTGTTTCATCTATATAAAAGTTTCATTCACAGTAACTGCCTTTCATAAAGCTATTACTATCAAACATTTTATTTGCATGACTTCTCATTCAGCTTAATACATTTGTCTATTATTTAATCTAACTCATCTTAATGGTTAATCAGTGAATAATGTGGTGCATCTATAGATATAGATTCAATAGATATATAGTTTCTATAGAACGTGATTGCAATTTAGGGAGGGGACCTAAATTGTGGTCCCCACGGGTACAAAAGCTTCTAAATCATACAGAATGAAGTTTTTTTGAAAATCTAAAAATGCAGAAAGTTTCCTGTGAGGGGTAGGTTTAGGGGTTGGGTTGGTGTAGGGCAATAGAATATACGGTCTGTACAGTATAAAAACCATTACGCCTATGGAGAGTCCCCACAAGGATAGCTGACCAGACATGTGTGTGTGTGTGTGTGTGTGTGTGTGTGTGTGCGCGCATGTACCTACTTACTGTAACCATATTTTGGAGACAAATTTGTACCCAGAAGTAAGCAAAACTTGACAAAATCACCTGAAACCTCCCTTTGAGGATGTCCTCATTTGTAAAACTGTGTGTTTTGCTATTCGTGAACATACAGCAGGACACAAGGGAGAGTAACTGATCAGAGATTGATCAGAGATGTATCAGAATAATTCTGAATTCAGAAGCATTTTACATTACATTATGCCATGTGATACTGTATATAGAAGCATTACCATGGTAAAGACTACACATTACTATAACTCACCCTTCATCTGAAAAATTCAGCTGGAAAATGGATTCAGTCATATGGCACAGTGAGGACATTTACTGCATTGACAGTAAACTCTGTTCTAGCACAAAAGCATATGGCCATGTCATACCTTCATCACACATTTTGATAACACACTGGATAAATACTTTTACAAACATTATTGATTTTATGTGAGTTATGCAAGCTAGGTAATGTAAGTGTAGTTTCTAACATGACAGCTATTGCCTGTATAACTGTTGTGTTTAGGTGATTAAACCAAATGTTCTCTATACATATCACAATGATCATGTGTTTTGAAACAATGATTATGTGGAATGAAAATATGCGCAACTGCAATGAAATCATACAAGTGTGATCAGTTTAAAGTTCCTCTTCAGGAACTCGAGCTGCGTCGAACGCTTTGGGAATGCACTGGCAAGGCCACGAGCGGGGTGACGTAAGCAACCAGGAAGCATAAAGGAGCATCCGGCAAGCGCACATGTTAGCTTCTTGCTCTTCAACGAGCGCGTCTGTGCTGTGTGTATGCAAAATCGGCCATTCTATGGCAGCACTGGTGGCCACGGAGTGGCATCTGCGGTTGAATCTGTCTGAATTACAAGACAAGTACAGATTTGTCCTGCTGGATGCCCCGCTATCGCCTTCTGGCCTCTTCGGCCGTGCAGTAGATACTGTCGTTGAGAGTTTTCAGGAGGCGAAGAAGCAGGCGGCGGCATTCCAGTGCTTCCTCCCCCGCCGTTCCCAGGTCTTTGGGGCTGTTGAGCGGGAGCAGTCCCAGCCGTCCAGCTACTCAAATCGCCAGACCCAGAAACAGTGTCGCGACTCGTACCCCCCCGCAGAAAGACCAGGGGCGGGGCGGCGCTCTCGGTTGGGGTCCTCGAAGCAGAAAATGGATCTGTGGACCGTTACTATGTCTAAGAGGACCTCGGCCAAGTGGTCCTGACAATACCATCAGAATCACCTGCCACCCCCGGTGCTTCAGGGCTCATTGAGCTCCATTGAGTGAATTTCCCAGCTGCCGCCCGACGATGGTATGGCGCCGGAAGTTTCGTCCCCTCAGATGAGGGCGCTAGAGCAGTCACGTCGGTCGTTCCCTGCCGGTCATCCGCTTCATGGCACCGAAGTGGCTCCTCTAGTGACACCAGAGGCCAGTCTCGAGAGACTGGTTCCCTTAGTAGACTTTCTGACAGCTTGGAAACTTCTGCCAAAAGTCTCACAATGGGTCCTGCACACTGTAGAGAAAGGTTACAGAATTTAGTTCAGTTCTCGTCCACCTCGCTTCAACAGGGTTATTTCTAGATTAGAGGGCCCCGAGCAGGCTCTGGTATTGAAACAAGAAGTAGAAAATCTTTTGTTCTATTCGCGTCGCAGGAAACGACAGACTGTCCGCTCTGGTTCTCCCTCATGCACCCAGCTCCGCTTGGGCTGGATGCCATGGTGCAGATGTGGCAGAGGCTTCGTCTGTACACATTTTCCCCGATCGCTCTGCTCCCGGGAGTTTTGGAGAGAGTACCCCGTGGTCCATCTTCTGCTAGTAGCCCCCTTCTGGCCGGCCCGAGTATGGTTCTCCGTGCTTGTGTCCCTCCTCGACGGCTCTCCGCTGGAAAATCCGATCAGGTGGGACCTCCTCTCTCAGGCAGGGGGCACCATCCTTCACCCCCTGCCCAGAGTTGTGGGCTTGGCCCCTAAGGGGGCACAGCTCATAGCATCCAGTCTCTCAACTGAGGTTGTTGAGACCATACTCAAGTCCAGAGCTCCCGCCATGAGGAAACTGTACACCTTGAAGTGGAAACTTCTTGGTACGGACAGCGACTGCAAGACCCAGTCAACTGCCCAGTTGGTTCATTTCTGGAGTTTCTGCAGGAGCGATTCTCCGCAGGGTTATCTCCCTCCACTCTGAAGGTTTACATGGTGGCCATAGCTACTCACCACGAGACCCGGGTATTTCTATTTCTTTACCCGAGACCCGGCTATGTCCCTAAAGTGCCCACTTCCTCACCGGGTCTGATTGTACTGCAAGCTTTTTGTCCTCCTCCCTTCCAGGAAGCAGGCCAGGAAAGACTCAATCAGCTCTGTCCAGTGCGAGCACAGAGCTGCCCAGGGGCGTAAGGCAGATCAGTTATTCGTTTGCTTTGGTCCACCTAAGAAAGGGGATCCAGCGACCAAGCAAACCTTGAGTCGGTGGGTGGTTGAGACCATCACACTAGCCTATGAGTTCTCTGGCCTCCAGTCACCTATGGAGGTCAGAGCACACTCAACTAAGGATATGGTGGCCTCCAAGGCCTTATCAGTGGGCGTGGCCCTTCAAGATTTTTGTGCTGTGGCAGGCTGGTCCTCTCTGCACACATTTATCCGTTTCTACCATCTGGACCTGACATCTACCCCAGGGTCCCAAGTTCTCTCGTCTTGATGTGCTCGCCAGATACACACCAGACAGGGACTTGCTCGTATAGCTCAGTGGGTATTCTCGTTCCCAAAGCATTCGACACAGCTTGATTTCCTGAAAGGGAACGTCTTGAGGTTACGCATGTAACCATGGTTCCCCGAAGGGAATGAGACGCTGCGTCTCCCTGCCATACTCCCTGCATCCCTGCAGGCGCTCGCTTCCGTAGAAGCTAACATGTGCTCTTGCCAGATGCGCCTTTATGCTTCCTGGTTGCTTATGTCACACCGCTCGTGACGTCTCACTTCTCTATTGGACTGATTTCACACATGCTTCAGAAAGTGATCTCGCCAGGGCATTCCCAAAGCATTCGACGCAGCGTCTCGATCCCTTCAGGGAACCATGGTTACATACGTAACCTCGAGATGTTTTGAAATGCTTACAAAAAACTAAATGCTTACAAAAAATTACTTGTAAATGTATATAATGGCCAAATCTTGAATTCAATCTTTTCATCATCTTTTATTGTTTTATTTCAGTTTTTGTATTTATTTTTGGAACTCATTTATCTGAGCTTATACACCTCAGGTTTTTGGGTAAACATTGCCAAAATGATTCACAAAGTTTTGTTTTGTTTTTACTCGTAAACTGAGGTCCATGAGCTCAGATCAATGAGGCCTATGATCAATCAATTCCAAAAAGAAACACAAAACCCTGTGCTAATTAAAAGAAAACAAGTTGAGAAAAAAAAGACTGAATCTAGTATTCGGCAATAACAGCACAATGTAGGTCGATCATTGTAGTAAAGAATTTTTAACACAGAGCAAGGGTTATAGTAAGGCTAATAAAGTCTTTAGAGAAACAGCAGATATGGGCACATTCTTCATGAATGTCTTGTTCAAAATATAGGTGCACATTTGTTACAGAAATAATTTTTGGTCGACATTTTTCCGCAATGGTTCCACTGCTGGATACATTTGTATTTCCCATGAATCAAGCAGGTAATTCAAGCCTTTGGAAGTGCTGACTGGCCAGACAAGAGTGTGTAAATGAGGGCTGCTGGGTAATAGACCCCTGACGGCCTGGCTAACCTCATGCTGAAATACACGGCAAAGCAGCGCTGAATGGCTATACGTCTGGCCAGCCAATGCAATATTCATTTTTACAGTGTTTTCTGTGCAATAGATTCCAGAAGACAATAAGAATGCTACACGAGATCTTTTGAACTATTTTGAAACACCTTCCAACTGAAAATGACTAAATGTTAAGGTTAAGGTAAAGTTTTTCAGTAAAGCGTTAAGAAAACCATTCCATCATTTAATAGGCTATTATGTGTTTCAACTGAATGTTTCATGTGTGATATTCATTTGAAAATAGCTGGAGATACGTGCGTGAGGGTAAATAATGACAGAATTTTAATTTTTGCCCTTTAACCATCATGGGTCTCAACTGAATAACACACAAAAAATACCTCATTTAAGGATGAATATTGGCTAGGTCAGTGCTGAAAACATTTACAGCTGCAGAATGAACAGCAGAGGAATAAAAAGCAGGAACCCAGGACATTAAAGCCCACATCTGTCCTCAACAATAACACGATCCATTTAGCACAACACAAAGCTCAAAGTCACTGAGAGCAGGACAAACGCCCACGGATCACAATTCTCCATGAAGACTCCAGAACATTGATATTCCATCCTGGTCTGGAGAGCAACTATAGATGCAGGTTTTTGCCTAAAAGCCCTTGCAAACAAGAAGATCATCATATGAAATTATGCAATATTGCATTAATGTTTTACAAGAGAAGCCACAGCAAATGCAGCCAATGTCTCAGAGACCTTCAGCCCAACAGCAAGGTTAAGTAACTAGACTTCCTGAAAAGCATAACATTGGCCGTCATAATTGTGATTATGCATCAGAAGAATGAGATGTAAAGAAACAAATGTCCATTTACTGCATGAACTATCCAAAGACTACTGAGTCTTTCTGAAACACTGACATTGAATATGTTGCTAAACTAGCAGCATATTTTAACTATATGAAAATATTTTCTGTCATTACTCATTGCTCTTGAATTAAATATATTTCTATAATACTGTTATAAATAACACAAATGTCCAGCATTTGAGGTCATCAAGATTTTTTGGAAGAGATTAAAAATTGTATTTAGCAAGGTCACACTGAATTGCTCAAAAGTGAATGTAAAGACGTGTATAGTAATAAATTCTGTTCTATTCATCTGTGAATCCTGAAAAATAAAATGCATCATGGTTTCCACAAAAATATTCATCAGCACAACTGTTTTCAACATTAATCAGAAATGTTTCTCGAGCAGCAAATCAGCATATTAGAATGATTTCTGAAGATCATGTGACACTGAAGACTGGAGCAATGATGCTGAAAATTCAGCTTTGAGCACAGAAATAAATTACATTTTAATAGATATTCACATAGAAAACAGTTACTTTAAATTGTAATAATATTCCACCATATTACTGTTTTTCCTGTATTTCTGATTTAATAAATTAAGTATTGAGAGCAAAAGAGACTTCTTTCAAAAACATGACAAAATCTTACTAACTTCATTCTTTATTTTTATTTTATTTTTTAAGAATAAACTATGAGCTTGTCAATGTAATGGAGAGGCAACAAAAGTAGATTATGTAAAGTGCCAAAAGGAATTGGGGACTCTGGTGGTCAGTCAATTTCGACTCAACATTCCACTACTACAAATTCAATGTAATTTCTCGTTATTTAAACATCTTGCGAGAAACACAAGAAGTGGCCTCTGTAGACACCCTGGGCCTCAACAGGATCCTGCCCTGAATGTCATAATCTTGGCACGCCCTGATTTTGCTATAGTTTGAAAGCGCCTCTGCATCTGAAGTGTATCTAGTCTATAGCTCCTAAAACACTGATTGTATTAGGTTTGAAACAGAGCCCCTGTTGTGCACCATCTGCGCATTTTATTCTGAAGTTGAGGTTTGGTCTCCTAGTCACATGTCTCTCAGACCACTTCCTGTCAACGGCCCTTGAAATGTCAAACTTAAATAATGCATAGACCAATCAAAACATTGGCTTTAAGCACCATGCGTCACATGACATTTCCACTGCAGTAGATCACCTCTGATAAATGGCGTGGCGCACTATGAGAAAACCAAGCGTGCAGACAGCATTCATATTTCATACCGCCGTGCCTCTTAACATTTGCTTTGTTGTAGATCTCAGACGCGGCGTGCCCACATTACATTTGTAATGCGTGGCAAAATACATAAGCCAAATATAATAAGTATTTTCTCTCCTCGGCTAACAGCGTGACTGCTGTCTCATATATCTTGTGAAGCATTATGAATTCAATCACATTTTTCTTAAAAATGAAATTGAGAGTAATAATAATGTTAGCAGCGCTCTGACTTTCACAAACACACACACACACACACACACTGTGTCAGAGCTGGGAAACGGGTTTATTGAGCTGGACGAACACGCCGGTGACTGACTCCATGCATTATGATCACACACACACACACACACACAAACACACACACACACACACACACACACTGTGTCAGAGCTGGGAAACGGGTTTATTGAGCTGGACGAACACGCTGCTGACTGACTCCATGCATTATGATCACACACACACACACACATGCACAGAAAGATGTTCACCTGACAAAATGATCGATTTAAAAATTGATTTAAAAATCTCAATATGAACGTTTCTGAATAAATGATCTGAGCTGCTATCCACATTACTTTTAATTGTTTTTAGTATTTTATTAATATTTTATTTTATTATTTGTATTCTGGAAGTATCACAATGACTAGTCAACACATCAATAGAAAAATATATTTAATGCTCATTGTAGCTGTGAAAATGTTAAAATATGTAAGAATCACCAAAGCCAAACTGTAATTGGAAGAAAGTACCGTGTGCCAGCTCAATTTAGATCAATTAACAGATCTGAAGCAATTCATTTAATCCCTTGTGAAAAAGAAGTGTGCTTAATTTGGATCAATGTGCATTTGTTGTGTACTTAAAAAAAACTATAATAAAACTGTAAAACGTTATATTAATGAAATAAAGGCCATTTAAATGATACACACACATACACACACAAACCCACACACTTCTGTGGAAGAAGTATCACACATAAAATGTGCTTAACATCTTCATCATTCTCCTCCAGCAATGACATTAACTGAAGGAGGTGTTTGCACAGAAAGATGTTCACCTGACAAAATGATCGATTTAAAAATCGATTTAAAAATCTCAATATGAACGTTTCTGAATAAATGATCTGAGCTGCTATCCACATTACTTTTAATTGTTTTTAGTATTTTATTAATATTTTATTTTATTATTTGTATTCTGGAAGTATCACAATGACTAGTCAACACATCAATAGAAAAATATATTTAATGCTCATTGTAGCTGTGAAAATGTTAAAATATGTAAGAATCACCAAAGCCAAACTGTAATTGGAAGAAAGTACTGTGTGCCAGCTCAATTTAGATCAATTAACAGATCTGAAGCAATTCATTTAATCCCTTGTGAAAAAGAAGTGTGCTTAATTTGGATCAATGTGCATTTGTTGTGTACTTAAAAAAAACTATAATAAAACTGTTTAAAAATCTCAATATGAACGTTTCTGAATAAATGATCTGAGCTGCTATCCACATTACTTTTAATTGTTTTTAGTATTTTATTAATATTTTATTTTATTATTTGTATTCTGGAAGTATCACAATGACTAGTCAACACATCAATAGAAAAATATATTTAATGCTCATTGTAGCTGTGAAAATGTTAAAATATGTAAGAATCACCAAAGCCAAACTGTAATTGGAAGAAAGTACTGTGTGCCAGCTCAATTTAGATCAATTAACAGATCTGAAGCAATTCATTTAATCCCTTGTGAAAAAGAAGTGTGCTTAATTTGGATCAATGTGCATTTGTTGTGTACTTAAAAAAAACTATAATAAAACTGTAAAACGTTATATTAATGAAATAAAGGCCATTTAAATGCACTAAAAAGCAGCTTCATCATTACAAATTTGAAATTGCACATAATGTTCAAAATAAATGCAAGTGTATAATTACATTATATTTCAGTTTACCAGAAATGCTTCTCAGTACATTGAGTGTTAATTATGAATTATATATAAAGAAGTCTTAATTAAGCAGGCCAGGAAAGCACTCTAAAGTTTATATAATTTAAATGTATATAACTTCATATAAAGTTAATATAAATTCCAACTATAAAGTATTTTCTTTTAATTGCAGTTAAAACGAACATGTACATAAACATGTTATTTTTTTTTAAATTATGCTAAACTGAACTTCTTAACAAAGCTTATGAACAGTTTTAATGAATTGGAATTTTGTTGCACAACCTTGACGGGTATTTGAAGAGACCATGGATTACAGAGCTTCATGCTAATTTTGTCCCAGTCACAAACATCATATTGTTGCTTTACTGTGAGGATCAGATCAGAACTGAATCAGCAGTTCAACCTGATTCCCTCTGGCTCCTGTTAGTCCGGACCGGAGCACACACAGACATCAGTAAAGATCTGGAGTCATTTGCCACGTGTGCTGAACTGCTACTGTAAACTCCACAGAGAGAGTGAGGGTCAGCACACAGATGGACAGATATAGAGGAGAGAGAAAGAAACCGGATCCATCATCAAAGATTGAGTGGTGAAGAGAGAGGGAGAGATGTAGAGAAGGGTATAAGCAACAGAGCGGAGCATCAGAAGATGAAAAGAGTGACTTCCTAGAGAGTTCAACGAGCCAACTATAAAAACATACATGGAGTGTGTGTGTGTGTGTGTGTGTCAGGAGATTTCACTTTTCCCCCACATGATTCTAATACGGGTCGAGGGTCAGGACCCTTCGCTTCATTCTGTGATTCTGCTTACAGGTCCACACTGCATTCATACTGTAGAGATAATTCACTGCTTTCCTCACGGAAGAGTGCTTTAATAACCCTAGCAAATGTGTATTCTGAAAGGAATAATTCATCAAAACATGAACACTCTGACATAACGTAGTCATTTTCTCTCTTCTGTGGAACTCAACATGAGACATAAGAATCCTCTTGCTGTTCTTTTCGACACAGGGACAATACATTTGTACAGATGCTCTAAAGCTCTGTAAAAGTCAAATAAAAGTGGGCCATATGCTCTACAGATGCACTATATTCCAAGTCTTTAAAAACATATGAAGGACAGAGGATAGAAAGTCACACAGGTTTGGAATGACATGAGGGTGAGCAGATGAAGACAGAACAATATTTTTAAACTATTCTATTAAAACTGCCTAGTTACAACCAAAAGTCGTTTACAGTCTGTCACAGAAGAAGCTTTTTATCCTCTTGTTCTGTAGGAAAACCATTTATGTATTATGCCGTAAAGATCCCAGGAATCAAATACTGATTTGAACAACATACAATGACACTGTCAGACTCTGTTCCATGTTTTGTATGTGTCTTGCTCCCCAGGTGTTTGTTAATTTCATCCCAGGTGTTTCCCATGTGTAATTTCCAATGATCCCAGGTGTGTCTCCTCAGTCCCTTGTTATCCTGTGTTTAAAAGTCCGAGTCCTTTTAGTTAGTGTTGCCCGGTATTGTTTATGTCAACTCCCTTGTGCTATGTGTGATTCCCTGCGATTGAATCCCCCGTTAATCCCAGGGAGGGCTCCTGGCCCCAAGTACAGCCCCGTAAATTTCCCCAAGTATTTTTTTTGGGGGCGGGGGGGGGGTAGTAGGGCTCCAGCTGTAGTGGCCGAGGCTGGGGACGTGGCCTCGGAGGCTGCTCCGCCATGGCCTCCCGAGTCCCCTGCTCCGCCATGGCGCCCCGAAGGGGTACTGCTACTGTCCCGAGGGACCTCCAGAGCACCCCCCCCCTCCCCTTCCGGAGGGGGGCGTTATGTCAGACTCTGTTCCATGTTTTGTCTGTGTCTTGCTCCCCAGGTGTTTATGTTAATTTCATCCCAGGTGTTTCCCATGTGTAATTTCCAATGATCCCAGGTGTGTCTCCTTAGTCCCTTGTTATCCTGTTTTTAAAGGTCTGAGTCCTTTTAGTTAGTGTTGTCCGGTATTGTTTGTCAACTCCCTTGTGCTACGTGTGATTCCCCACGATTGAAATAAACTCCTTGGTTTGTACTCCTGGTTTCCTGGTTTCCTCATTCCGTGCTCCTCACAGTAGCAGCCCGTGACAGACACATTAAGTTAAAATATTTCTTGATAAGAAGAGAGCCTGTTCAGAACTTACGTACACTCTCAGAAAAACTGTTTACCACATTTACTGGTCTGAAGCAGCTTGGCTTTACAGTATCTTACCTATAATAAATAATAGTCTTTTAACAGGAATAGTCCCTAATGAGTTTAAGCTTTATGTTGTTTAGCCTCATAGAAAAAAAAGTTAATGTATCAAATTTTCGGCCAATTTCAAAGTTATGTTTTGTATCAATGGTTTTAGAGAAAGTGGCTTTGAATCAATTACTCACCTGTTTAAATTTTTCAGTCAGGTTTCAGGGCTTACCACAGTACTGAGTTGGCTTTGATCAAGGATTTAAATGATTTACTGAATGCATTTGACTCAGGGTCCTCAGCTGTTCTTGTTTTATTGGACTTTAGCGCTGCATTCAGTACAATTGACCATGAGATTTTACACGGACGGCTGGAAAAGGTGGTGGGATTTCAAAGGTGGAAAGTAATTTCTTTCAAACATAACTTTTTCTGTAAATGTCGGTCAAGATTACTCACAACCTGTGGATCAATTTTCTTTAAGCATGGAATTTCTTTTCACTTTTATGCAGATGATATGCAAGTGTATCTTCCTCTGCAAAAAAAAAAATATAAAAATATAGAAAGAAGCAAATAGAGTGTGTAATGAATTTAACTCATTTGTAATTGTAGGGAATTAATTATTATTAATTCATTCAGGGTTTTGAAGGACTCTGATCTGAAAAAGTCGAGGTCCACCTGATTAAACAGATTTTTTATTTAAATGGTTTACACCCTATCAGCTACTCGTCAACAAGAAGTTAATGTCAGTGTATATTACCAATTGAATATGTATTTTCCTGGCCACGGTCAATACAATTATTATAAGTAAGCTACGAGCTAGGTAGCAAGGAATCTTTTTGGCGAAAGGGTTTAACCTTGAAATGATATGACACCAAACCAATGATTTTCTGTAAATGATACATGAATTTTATTGGCTATTCTAGATTACATCAAAACTAAACTAAAACACACATACACACACATACAGTTTCAGAGGAAAGAAATGAGAGTTGACGAAGTTCTATGAAGCTTTCAAAGTTCTAACTCGTTTCACGAGTGGTTTTGAATTCACCTGAGAGAATTCCCGAAGCAGAGAATTTTAGCTTCTGTTTACTGCTTAAATTAGCTCGTTCACCAGTTCAGCAGAGATAAGATTTTGTTCGTTTACTTGCGTTCTGCTGGGTTGACAGCTGAAAGCGGAGTCGTTTCTCGTGGCTACTGGATGGCTGCTGGAGGGAAATTCCTTCGCTGATTGGCTGTTTGCGGTGACGTCAGAATGACGTTTGAATGACGGTCTTTTGGGAAACGCCTCATTGGATTGGTTGGTTGCCGGGTTACGAAGAGCCTCGGGTTCTTCTGAGAGAGAGAGACTGCTTTAGCAAGGCTTTGCGTTCTGCAGAGTTGCGAAGCTTCAACTGAAGTGTTTGAGTTCTTAGATGGTCTCGCTGGGGCAATGTTAGGGGATGGGGCGCTTTGTCACGCTCACCAAGGTGAAAGCCAAAGTTCTTTACAGAGAATGATACATAATATAAAAGTTTCACTAACACCAATGTTCGGCCAATAAGATAAGCTTTCACCCGATATTAAACTTCACATCTCTTACACGCATATTAAATGCTTTGTCTGCTAAAAAGAGTTATAAGGCAAATATTAAAAATATCATAGATTCCAATAAACACATCACACATACTGTATATGTATATACGGCATAACACATGCAGTGGATACATTTTCACTACTTTTTAAATGATTTATCTTTTATAATCGTCATGCAAGGTTCTGTTTCTTTTGTTGTAACATAAGGACGTGGGTCCGTTGGGGTTTCAGGAAGCAGATGTGATGGGAGTCATGTGTTAGTCATGTCTAGATCGGGCCTGAGGGCACTAGTTAATTTACTCATCATTTTTCCGGTTTGGACATAATGGTTCCATCCATTGGTGGTCCCAAGACATTGGGGTTTCTATAAGTTGTGAATGAACCTTTTCAGTCCTTGATACCAAGAAAGCTTTGTTGTCTCCCGATTGAATTAGTTTCGATCTCATGAGTAGATGAGTTTACAAGACTGACAGGAAATCGACCAAGAATATGGGACTCATGTGCTGGGTGATTAGCAAACCTTGTGATGGCTGATATCAGTGTCCGTTCATATTTAGAAATCCCTACAAGTGATTGTTGGACTGTGTACAAGAAATCAAATAATGGCTGTCATAAAATTTGTAAAATCTGAATGAAGACAAAACTGAAGTTGTGTGGTTTGGAGTCCCAAATAGTTTTGCTGATCTGTGTAGTTTAGCCTCCTTTTGTTAGCCAGTAGTGCAAAAAATGTTTGACAGTGATCTCAAGTTTGAGAAACAGATTTAATCTGTGGTTAAGTCCTGTTTGTATCACTTAAGATTAATAGTGAAGGTGAAACTAATAGTGAAGTGGCCTAATGGTTAGAGAGTCGGACTTGTAACCCAAAGGTTGTGGGTTCGAGTCTCGTACCGGCAAGGATTGTAGGTGGGGGGAGTGAATGTACAGCGGGTGTACCCACTGCTCCGGGTGTGTGTTCACTGCTGTATGTGCCCACTTTGGATGGGTTAAATACTTGGCCACATGTCACGTCTCTTTTTTTAACCATTTTTGTCAATGCATGATCTGTAAAATGTCATTCACGCTTTTGTATTTACAAGGTTTGATCACTGCAACTCGCTATAAGTTGGTAAACAAATTACTCCAGTTCTGAGTTTTTTACAGTGGCTACCGATCCATTAAAGAATCAACTTTAAAATTTTGTTTTTTGTTTATAAATCTTTGCACAGTATGGCTCCGTAGTATTTAGTGAAATTGATTGAGAAACATGAGCCAGAATGGTCTTTAAGGTTAGCTGATCAGCTGGCTTTGATGATTCCTAAAACTAAACGGAGAACTGGAGATTAAGCTTTTGTAGCGATAGCTCCTAAATTCTGGAAAGGTTTACCTTTTTCTCTCAGATTGGCACCCACAGTAAGTGTTTTTAAACAACCTTAAAGAACACCTCCTCGCACTAATTGTCTGTGTATTAAAACTGAGGGTTTCATTTTCATTGTTATTTTATTTTTTGGTTTTAGTGTTGTGTTCTTATGGTTATGATTGTCTCTTTCATGTGTATACATATTGTACAGCAATTTGGTCAATGGTCGGTTGTGTAAAAGTGCTCAGTAAATAAAATAAACTTAACTAAAACTAAAACGTATTATTTCAGATATATAGTGACAACTGATATTTTGATCATTTTATGTCAGTATCTGCTGTAGGCTACTGTTATAAAGATCTAATTAAGATCAGAATTTCATCATATAATTATCAGCATCTGAAGCAAATTGCATATTTTCTCAGTTTGGGCCTTTGAATGAAACCAAGCTGTTTTTTTCCTCCATATCCTCACTATGTCATACTATTGCCCCTATGACAAGCTTTTGAACCCCTAAAGGTAATTTTTGCAAAGGGACTGCAGGGAAAAATGGAAACATTAGAGTAAAATTTGGAGCACTGCAACTCAATGCCTTCAACAGAACAATGCTGAAAATGTCAAACTAAATTAATCTCCCTGCTCTCTTGCTCTTTCTCTCTCTCTCTGTCATTATACTCCAACCATTCTCTGCTCAAACATAAATAAGCCTAGAGGCCATTCGTGTTGTGTGCAAGCAAATCAACGTCAAGCAATCGGTAAAACATTGAAAACAATCCATCAGAGCGTACTTTTTGCATCTGTTCATCAGCGGTGACCAGGATAAAGTCAGACCTGATTGGACTGGGCTATTCATTGGCGCTGTTGTGGAATTACCTATTGATTTTCCTCCTCAAGCATTCTGAAATCAGTTTTTTTTTTCTGACAGAGGTATTACAGAGACAAAGCCTGAACGTGCATAATAGCCACAAAGATGATTTTCTCTTTCTAGCTCTATCTACATTACCATTCAGAAGTTTGGGCTTTAAAGAAATGAATGCTTTTATTCAGCAAGGATGCATTAAATTGATCAAAGGTGACAGTAGACATGTATAATGATGCAAAAGATTTCTATTTTCAAATGCTGTTCTTTAGAACTTTCTAATAAAAAAATAATGTATCACGGTTTCCACATAAATATTCAGCAGCACAACCGTTCCCAGCTTTGATAATGATCAGAAATGTTTCTTGAGCAGCAGATCAGCATATTAGAATTATTTCTGAAGATCATGTGACACTGAAGACTGGAGTAATGATGCTGAAAATACAGCTTTGCATCACAGGAATACATTACATTTTAACCTACAGCATATCTACAGTATATCAGACATGCTTCTTTAAACAGTAAATAAATTTGACTTTGTGACTGTACAACCCACACGCATCTGTGAGCCACTAACCAGCATCACATCTAGAGCTCAGTGCCACATTAACCAAGTATTGATTTTGATAAGAGGAAAAGCCTCATGACGGATCGCACATGTAAGCATATTCTGTCTGCTGCTTTCACACACTTTCTCTGGGGATTTCTGTGGCTGTTGGATTTTTGTGAGACTACAAAGCTCTCTGACAGCACATCAAACTGCTCATGCTATGCAGAAACCCTCTGAAAAGACCAGCTTAGGCCAGCCTGAATTCCCATGCAGGTCCAGTGCTGTTTAGTGCAGCAAAGCAGATTACCAGGAAAGTCTTATATTTGAAGCTATGAAGGCTGGTGTCCGCAGCACATGCAGGTTTTTGTTATACCTAATATGGTCAAGTTAACCCCTGTAAAACTACACTACTCTGGAGGCAGCGAGCAGGTCACATATTTCCACAGAGTCCTGCTCCAGCCGAGAAACTACCATTGATCTGTAGGAAAAAACAACAGACAATTTTCTCGGGGTAGTGCTGGTCTTTTCAGCATGGATGGAGCATCACATCCATTTCTGAACTCTTTCTGTCTCATCAATCAGTGCATCCAGAGAATACTGACTATGCATTCTGAGTCCACTATTTCATAGTTTCTAAAAATACTCCCAACATCTGGGTTTAGCTGCCACTAACACACACACACACACACACACGCACACACACACCTGGTGATCACACTCAGTCCCCAGTGTGTGTTTGAGCATAGAGAACAGCACGTGAGTCGACATACACACTCAACAGCAACTACGTGAAAGATGAAAGATGCTTCACACAGGTTTTTTCTGTGTTAATCTTCTCTGCTAAAGAAATGCCATTGACACAAGCAGCTCTGGAAGATTCTAGCATTTCAGAGGCTGCAGAAATGAAACAATATGGATCTTAACAAAGCATTTAAAGCAGCGTGATATTAAAAGGCCACTCCACGGTCCCTGAATTGATGCTCACAAATTGATTTCATTCAAGGGTTCTCAGTGAAGAAAGCTTTGATTACTTGTGTTAGAAAGCTGAAAGTAGACCACTGCTCATGTGTCAGAAGAGAGGGTAACCGGTTAGAGAGCGTGAGAACTTTCATCAACATATTGACCGTTATTTTCACTGAAGAATATTGCATCTACTGCAAAACAGATTGTTTATGAAAGCGATGATATATATATATATATATATATATTAAAGAGAATTTAAACAGCACAAATTCTGGTAGTATCACTCAGTTTCACCGTTTGTACTCACACATAATGATGAAAGTAAGCATCACATCCATTTCTGAACTCTTTCTGTCTCATCAATCAGTGCACCCAGAGAATACTGACTATGCATTCTGAGTCCACTATTTCATAGTTTCTAAAAATACTCCCAACATCTGGGTTTAGCTGCCACTAACACACACACACACACACACGCACACACACACCTGGTGATCACACTCAGTCCCCAGTGTGTGTTTGAGCATAGAGAACAGCACGTGAGTCGACATACACACTCAACAGCAACTACGTGAAAGATGAAAGATGCTTCACACAGGTTTTTTCTGTGTTAATCTTCTCTGCTAAAGAAATGCCATTGACACAAGCAGCTCTGGAAGATTCTAGCATTTCAGAGGCTGCAGAAATGAAACAATATGGATCTTAACAAAGCATTTAAAGCAGCGTGATATTAAAAGGCCACTCCACGGTCCCTGCATTGATGCTCACAAATTGATTTCATTCAAGGGTTCTCAGTGAAGAAAGCTTTGATTACTTGTGTTAGAAAGCTGAAAGTAGACCACTGCTCATGTGCCGGAATAGAGGTTAAGTGGTTAGAGAGCGTGAGAACTTTCATCAACATATTGACCATTATTTTCACTGAAGAATATTGCATCTACTGCAAAACAGATTGTTAATTGATGCTCACAAATTGATTTCATTCAAGGGTTCTCAGTGAAGAAAGCTTTGATTACTTGTGTTAGAAAGCTGAAAGTAGACCACTGCTCATGTGTCGGAATAGAGGTTAAGTGGTTAGAGAGCGTGAGAACTTTCATCAACATATTGACCGTTATTTTCACTGAAGAATATTGCATCTACTGCAAAACAGATTGTTTATGAAAGCGATGATATATATATATATATATATATATTAAAGAGAATTTAAACAGCACAAATTCTGGTAGTATCACTCAGTTTCACCGTTTGTACTCACACATAATGATGAAAGTAGATTACAAAAGTACTTATAAAAATAAAATAAATAACATGACATTTGTGGCTTCAATGTAACAGGGCTGAAGAGCAGTGCAAATGACCAATGGTTTCATTGCACCACAGCACATTATTCACTGTTTTGACTTGTGCTTAGACAAAAATGTCACCATGATTTTTTTCTATAACAGAGTTGAACAACTGAACCAATAGAAAATTAAATGTAATGAAATACTGATAAAGTTTGCTAGAGAAACTCATCTCTGTTTGAGCCAAGTGCTCAAGAAAATTAGACAGAATAATAGGGTTGAGCAGAAAGTGCAGAGACAAAGACAAATTGTAATGTAATAGTGAAAAGTGGGGGCATGCAAGTGGTTGATGTAGGATATCAGACCGAATCAGACAATCTAAGATTTGGTCAAACATTAGGAGCACAAAAATTCCACAGAGGCCCAAGACAACAGGATGTTATAAATCAGACCCGAGCATTAGCCAGGCTGAAGCAAGCCTAACCCCCTTGGATATAAATATCCATTGCAGAATTGATGTCATACGGCTCGCTCACTGACTCGCTGGCCGTCTCAGTGATCCGCCGTAAAACAGTGATTCTGTCCTAATTCCTTTGCATATTAATAGTGGAGTTCCCTTTAAAATCTTAAATGATTCCCTTTGAGCTAAATTATTGACCTGTTTCCCTTACATTGATTTCAATGAAAAACAAAGATTTGAATTAAAAAAAAAACTAAACACAGCACAGAGTCAGGTCGATGCAGCAATGTAAGTTCAATATCTAACTATATTGTTAGTTTGTTATATCAGTAGTAAGTCACAGAACATATATAGCATTGTTTGAATTCTAGCAGTCGGCCGTAATCACTAAGAAACAAAAAATACATACAACCTATATTTCAGACGAGTAAGTCGCCACATGAATTCGCAGAGTGCGTAATGTGCTCTCACTCACTCACACACACACACACACACACACACACACACACTCTCTCTCTCTCTCTCTCTGGGTCCACTCACCTCTCTGCTGAGCTCCACAACACCGCCACAGCAGCCCGAGGAGCACGACAAAACACGATCTGTTCATGTCCTGATCTGCCTGTTCTTCATGCGCACTCAGTCGAACAGCAGACGCAGTCCAGGAGCCTCCAGAAACTCCACGAGTGACTTTGGGAAGTTTGGGACGCTCCTCTGGCACAGCCCTCCTGTCCCAGGCGCTTTGAGGAGGGGGCGTCCCGAGATCACATTCCTCTGCATTTCCTCTACTGGAAAACTCTCAAGCAGAAAAAGTGTAAAACACTGAAACGTTCTCTAATTACAACTCCATAAACGTTTTTTTTAAACTTAAAAAAAGTTCCAAATAACGTCTTTAAAACCTCAAATAAAATAAACAGAAAATGTTACATTTTGTTGAAAAAAACAATGATATTTATGTCAATTCACTTTTGTAGTTTTGTGTTACAAAAATAGTTTTTCTATGAAATTATACAAATTAAATGTATTTACCCTAGACCAATGAATTGAAATGTGGTGAGAATAAAGTAGCATAGACCATTATTATAATAATTTCAAAATAAGTATATACAGTTTTTTAAAGCTTGAAGGGTCCAGGGCCAATTGCTTGTTAGTTTATGGAAAATAATATCTTCTTTTGTGCTCCGCAGATGAAAAAGTCCTTTCTTTTCCTCGGGGTGAGTAGGTATGCTCTGGAGTTTCTGGACTTCTTCTGCACCCTCTAGTGTTGGACTCACACATTTGGTCTCATCTGTATTCTCCAAAAGCAGACCGTCCTCATTCTGACTAAATGAAAAGCAAAACATTTTCTAAACAAACACACGTTTTTAAGTGATTATAATGTTACGTTTCATCGGCCTGTCAGTCCTCTGCACAATTTAAAATGGATGCACAGGTGCGATGGCCCGGATCTCCGTTATGCATTTGCAGCGCTCAGACTGGCATCTGGCTGGACAGAACGACATTTCTGATGGATGTCATTGAGTTTGGCTGGATTGAGACACTTCGTGTGAGGTAAAGCTGTGAAAGCCAAGCAGTTCTGTGCACTCTTTCCACATTCAGCTGCTGAGCTATGTCACGTTCTCAGCTTTCTTGGGTGACGAGCCGTGTGGAGGCTCTCTGGATGAAGCGCTTGCATGCGGGTGCTGAGGAGAACCGAGGTCTGGTGGTGAGGGATGAGCTTTCTCAGATGTATGGAAACGTTTGCAGGTGTGACTCTCGGGCTGCCAGTCCTGAAAGTCCGGCTGCATTTCGCTCAGATGGTTCCTGTGAGGACGGCGCTCACAGCACACGGCCGAGAATCACAACTTGGGAGGCGGGTTGGAACGTCACCAATGCCATACAGGTGAGCACACACACACACACACACACACACACACACATCTGCATCACAAACATGCTGTGAGCACATTTTAATTTGGAACTATAAACATGTAGGAAGTGCAAAGCTAATGTGCAGCTGGCCACAGGTGCTGTACATACAACACAGAACATGGGCATTCACTAAAACTGAATTGCGCTCACTCGTAGTGTCTCGTATTTGCACATGCTGTCTGTGTTGTTTTAACACTTGATTTAGAAAATTATGTAAATCAGATAAGGGTGTAAATACTGCCAAAAAAAAAAGTTAGGATGATCTGTTGTGTTGTGGAGGATGCAGCAGACCAACTTTCTGCATCACAGCACGGCCAGCATCCAATCAGCTCTTCAGAAAATCTGCTCAATGGCACCCCACATCTGAATATATAACATTTTATATATATATATATTTATTTATAGCAATTACTGTATATAATTTTTTTTTCAATCAGTATTTATGACTTCTTTTACAATAACATATCTAAACATCTTTAAAACAAGTACTTGTGAAGCAGTTATCTAAAATACATTTTTATACCAAATTTGCACATGTTTTCTTGTTTTAAGAATAAACCTCAAAACATTTTCTCATAGTATTTTTTTTTTTTTAAGTAACACTTTATTTCAATATTCAGCTTTAGACATTCTACTAATTATAAGTAACTGCAACTACGCTGTTAAAGATTTCAGAATGAAATTACAGTATATTCCAGGTTAATACTAGTTTCACAGTAATTTCACAGAGGGACTTCTCTTGTATCTAACTGCACCTTCAGGAATGTCTTGTAACCAAACAGCATCATACTGTGTTTCTACAGTGCATACTGTATGTGCTATAAAGGCTCCTAGCATGCAATGCAGCATGAATATATCATGCTGTAGAGTTGTTGTTTTTTTGTTTGTTCTTTTATTCTTGTTGGTTTTATGTGTGCCATTGAACCTGTTTATGGTTCACTTTTAGCAGTTTGTGTTGTTTATTTTGTAATGTTGGTTTATGTTTTAAGTGTTGTTTTTATTTGTTGAACGTTACTATTTTTGTGTTTTGAATGTCGAGTATTGAAGTCACATCTTTCAAAGACGCATCTCAACAGTTGCTTCTCTATTGTGAAAGATCCATCCACAAACAGTTATGAATATGAAATAGGTTATTGATTAATCTTCGTGCTTAAATAATGCTAAAATAAAATCTTCATGCTCATGCTAACTAACTTAAAGTCAGGCGATTAGCTTATTTCATATTCTGGCTTGTCATCATTTTGACAAATGTTTCATTCGTCACACTTCTGACATGACAAAATTCCAAGCAAATGTGAAACACTGATCACCATTGTGGTGACTTCAAATCAATTACAGCAGTAAACAAACACATTTCTCTCAGTGGCACAGACAAACGCTATAATGTGAATTCACAGTAAAACAAGAGCAGCAAATTACTGTGATGTTAGCTTCATTCTGCTGTTCATTCACTGTCATTTATAAGAAAATGACCCAGCATGCATCGATTTCACAGGAAATTTCTGACTACAGTCATTTATTGTAAAATAATCATCTTTAATCCTGTAAATTCCTGGCAGTATTTTACAGTGTACAACTAGAAGTCATTAGAGTATCAGTAGACTGTCTGCCTAATATCTGTTAACACTTTATTTTGATAGTCCATCAACACACTTTCTACTGACTATAGGTAACTTTGCAAGTACGTCAACTTATTCCACTAACTCTAACCCTAATCTAACAGTTTCCTAATACTCCAATAAGAACTAGTTGACTTGAAGTTTTAAAGTTACTTATAGTTACTTTCAATGTCTAAGGTGGACAGTCAAAATAAAGTGTAACCAATATATCTAGAATTAGATTAGTATACGGTGGCTAGTGATGCATGTTTTAGCTCTGAATTACTGCACTCAGTAGTGTAACGTTAATTCACCCCGGGGTGTTTGGGAAGTGCTGCCTGTTATGCTCTTAAATTAAAACGTTAAGTAAAAGATCATCAGCCAATTTTCTAACCTCAGATTCTGCATGCTTAGAATGATTGCACAAGTGTTTGTGTGTTTTTCAATATGCCTTATTTACTTTATGGCAGCATAAATCCTTGTTTATGTGAATGACACCCCATTACCTCATCTGTTCGCTCCCATTTGAGTCTGAGGGTAATATTTAGAGCTGTTAATGATCACACAGCTCATTATTGCTGCTTGAACTTGTTTAATGCATCCTTCTGCTTTACTTTATAGCGTAGCATGCCTCTCTTTCCCTCTTCACCCATCTGTCTCTCACGCTCCTGTCTTACTGAATCTGTCTTTCTTCTGTAGTGAGGTGTCTTGCTCTCTGCTGTCTTTATAGGCAGCATTCCAGTGAACCTCATAAGCAGCTGATTTGCAGCTCTGTCTCGGGATAGCTGAGTGTCACGTGACATTTAGGGTTCAGGTGATTGGATTAAAAAAAGTCCAGAATTGAGTGCATATAAGCAAAAATGGCAGCATGCGGGTCACAAACTTTTGTCAGTTTGAATGAGTAATACTTCAAGTAAAATCTAAGAACAAACTGGTGTGACGTAATTTTGAACAAAATCAGGGCAAAACCAAGGTTTGGAGTTCGAAACACACTGGAAACAGTCAGTGGTGATGATGCAATGAGTGGGTGTGGCTCTAGGGCTCCGCCTTTTTTGAGTGGAAATCTCTGGTCCATTTCTTCTTTTCAGTCTGTTGAGGTCAGATGCAGTAAAAACATGAACACACTGCAGAGCTGCTTTATGGTAGGACTTTGAGTTGTAATTGACATTAACATGTTGCTAAGCTAACAACATGTTTCCATAATGAGCATTAAAATTACATAACACAAATATTGGGTGAAATTGTTCATTTTTAGTTGATTTTACTTGATAATTATTAAATTAAATACATTTTTGTTTTCACCATGTTTCTTTTGACCCCATCTGCCATCTTTTCACAGAGCTTGTCACAATGCATTCTGGGATTGCCTTAAGTGTGAAAGACACAAGCAATGTTGCCTTCGAGTTTGGCCAACACAGCTACCATTTGGTACAGCCGTCATGTCAGAAGAGCATCTATGAAGCCTAAAAATGCGTCTCACTAGGCTCTGCACTCGCTTTCTCTCTCTGCCGTGTCTCTGTGTGTGAATGATCAGCTGTCGTCTGTTCACGAGAGATACAGTCATTAGGACCCTGAGAGGAAATTAATGCAGTGTTGTATCTTTATTCATTGTGTCTAACACAAAGCAATTTACCAACAATTACAGTCAAGATAAAATATCTGTCACTTAGGGCCTCTTTAGAGATGACTGTGACTTCATTAGTGCAGGGTGTGTGAGAGGGTGTGATTTCATTACTCCCATCTGCTGTGCGGCTGTGTGTGTGTGTGTGTGTGTGTGTGTGTGTGTTTGTAACATCTCTCCTAGTGGTCTTTATATGCAGACTAGCACCAACCCTGTACGTGCTCAGAGGTTCCTCTTCATTACTTAATGGAGTTCTCAGTTATGGTTAGTTTAAGTATCAACTTTGCCTCACGTTTCTCATAAAATGACTAGGGAAAAGTCTGTGTGTGTGAGCCCTGTGGTGGACTGACCATCCATCCAGGCTGAGACGCTGGGATAGTCACACAGTCCTGAAGTGTGACATTTGTTTTGACTTGAAATGACATTGGCGATGACCCACAGCCAATGAGAGACCAGATACAGGGCACGGGAAAGTTTGGGGGGAGGAGTCATAATTGATCTTTGGTTGAGGGCAGTTAGCAATTCTTCCTAGTGAAAAGTTGTGTAATGTGTGAGCCTAATCGCTGACAATTTCATGTAAATTCATGCGATTTGGTTAAAACGTAGCATTGATTAATGTAGCCAATCACAGATAAACCTGTTGATTTCCTGAACACCTCTGATTGCCCATTGCATTTAAGAATTCACTGACCACTCAAAACTCTGCATGCACACGAGTCCTCTCATTGTCACAAAAAAGTACACAATGTAAATAAGAGATCCGTTGTATACTGTAGAAAACTTGACTGACTATGCTTTTATCCAAAGCGACTTACAAATGAGGACAATAAAAGCAGTCAAAACTAACAAAAGAGCAACAATATATAAGTGCAAATGACAAGTCTCGGTTAGCCTAACACAGTACACGTAGCAAGGTGTATATATATATATATATATATATATATAATATATGTATGTGTACTGTGTTTGTTTATTATGTATATATAAACACACACACACATTCAGTTCATATTTTGAAAATATTTACATGTACCTGTATATACATTTATATGTTTATATTATTATATTTTATATTATATATAAATACATTTAATATCTAAACATAACATATTTTTCTTAAATATATACATGCATGTGTTTGTATTTATATATACATAATAAATATACACAGTACACACTCAAATATTATGTAAACAAAAACGTTTATTTTGGATGTGATTAATCGTTTGACAGCATTAAACAAAACTTTGTGAGACTGAGATGAAATAAAGTGAATGACAGCTTTTTAGTGATTATAAGGGGAACGCTATTTGCGTGCTTTCTAGACTATAATCCATTTGGAATTTAAATAAAAGTTTAGTTTTTCGTGCCGCTAAGAGGACCAATGGCCACATATCCTGTACACACAGCAAAGTTTTGGGAGTGACATAAATCACTCATCCCTCATATAAATGCCTAATTGACTTTCAAAGTTGCAGTAATTGACATAGTGATAGTGATAGTGAACCACAGCAATGGATGGGAAAAAATGACATTTGCCAAATGGCATGTTTTCCCATTCATTGCTGTAAAAGTACAGTAGAAATTACAGTAAAAGTAATGTTTTGTTTTCTCAAGGTATCTTTGTGCTGGGTCTGCCCTACGGCCTGCTGCAGAGTGGGTACATGGGTTTGCTGTTGCTGGTGTTCGTCGCGCTCATCTGTAGCTACACCGGAAAGATCCTGGTGTCCTGCCTGTACGAAGTGGACGAGAACAGCCGCTCGGTCCACGTCAGACACACCAGTGAGGACGTCACTATCGCCTGCCGCAGACACATCTGCTCTTATATCGGGGGCAAGGTGGTGAACGCCACGCAGGTGGTCGAACTGCTGATGACGTGCATCCTATACTTGGTTGTCAGCAGTAACTTGATGTGCCACAGCCTATTTTTCCTGCCTCTGACCCCGGCGGCCTGCTCCGCCATCACCTTTCTCATCTTGGTACCCTGCATGCTGATCCGTGACCTGCGGATGGTGTCGCGTCTGAGCCTCTCCTGCTCACTGTCTCAGTTCCTCATCACCTTTATTGTGATTGGCTACTGCCTTCAGTCAGTCACCACAGTGGGCCAGTAGGAGGCTGAGTGTGGTAGTGGTGGACTTCGAGGGCTTCAAGGTTGCAGTGAGGGTGATTATCTTTAGCTACACATCACAGATCTACCTGCCTACGCTGGAGGAGAGCATGACCGACAGGCTAGACTTCAACAGCATGATAGACTGGACTCACGCTCTGGCCTGCGTACTGAAGACAGTGTTCTCCGTGGTGGCCTTCCTCAGAGGAAACCAAAGAGGTGCACTGATCACTCACATGACTGTAGTTGAAGGCTGCACTTATTTACCAGCTTACAACTACATACAGCAGAAAAAATGCATGTAATGTTGTGCGACATTTTGCTTGGTCCAAATTTTTTTTAGCACTAATACTATTCACAATAAGCAAGCCACTTGTTAAGTTGTGACATATCGAAAACTGTTTCCAGGCCCAAGCCTCTACTTTCAAGTGAGAATAAGCTCACTATGTACATTACAGTCTCCTGCGTACCAGACACCAATATTGCAACAATTCATAAAAGATGAATCACTGTCTGGCCAATTGAGATTTTGTTTTGGAGATAAAGGTCAGAATCATACGTTTTCTGCAGTAATGTAGGACACAGTGAGTGCATTATTGTTATTATTAGCACAGTTTGTTGTGTACTTTTGGTATCTGATAAAGCAATTGGATCTGGAATTGGTGACCCATGATGCGATAAGGTGCATCTCATTTTAAAAAAATCCCTTAATCCCTTAATTCGCAGGCAAAAAAATGTAACGCCTGCTTGAGGTGGTTTTTGACTTGTGTGAAAACCAGTTAATGTGAATAATGGGAGATGGAGATGCATTTGCTAAATAAATTCTGACGTACCGAAAATGAAACACATGTAACTAATCGGCTGATGTGGTGTCTTTCCAATAGGCTGTTTCTGCTTATGGTGTCTTTGCCGTTTTTTATTTACTGTTGGTTACTAGGCTACCAATACCACCATCATCCGCTCAAACAGCTTGATGGAAACGCAACTAATTTTTAACAAACTTTGAAAAGATTTGTTTCACTTTTTGATGGAAACCCAACTAGTGGCCTTCCAGGAGCAGGATTGGAGATTCCTGCCCTATGTAGTGGATGGTGATGAGATGTTAAAGGGGTCATATGATGCGATTTAAATTTTTCCTTTCTCCTAACAGCAACACATCAGGTGCATTTGAAACGCCATTCCTTCAAAAGTAAAAAAGGCCAATGTTTCCATGTAGTAAAAAAACTTTAAGTGTTCAACACTAAAATTGGCCAGCTAAATTGCAGAGTGAGTGCACGTCTTGTGGGACATGACATTATTACTGATGTGACTTCAAAAGTGGTTCACCTAATGAGAATTTAAGATTTGAAATTGAGAATTAAATCTGATTTATACAAGTTTAGCTTCATCCTAGCTCAAGTTTCCTTTTTATTCAGAATGGCCCAAGATGGCTCAGTGGGTAGCACAGCAAAAAGGTCCTCAGGTTTCAGTCCTGGCTAAGCCAGGATTCTTTTCTGTGTGGAGCTTGCATGTTCTCCCAGTGTCAGCGTGAGTTTCTTCCAGCCAGGTACTCTGGTTTCCCCCACAGTCTAAAAGCATGTAGTGGATTGGATACATTAAATTGGCCATAGGTGTGAGTTTGAATCTGTCCCAGCACTGGGGATGCTTTCAGTGCTGACTTGGGTCAGGAAGGGCATCCAGCGTAAAACAAAAATTGAGACAAGTTTGCTTTGTATTAAGGGCATAGTCCACCCAGATAGAAATAAAAATCCTGACATTATTCCTATGTTCCCTAGATTTATATGACAAATGATGAACACATGACAATGGGTCCTATGTTCCCATGGTTAGGTGTAGGGTTGGTGGTAGGCTAACTTAGGAACACGGGACCCTGCCCTGTTGAAAAATCCAGCATATGCTGGTTAGGTATGTTTTGAAGCATGGCTTCTGGTTTGAACTGGTTTAAGCTGGTCCTTAGCTGGTCATGAGCTGGTTTAAGCTGGTCATGTGCTGGTCCTAAGCTTGTCCTGAGCAGGAGCTAGTTGCTTTGGACCAGCACATGACCAGCTGAGAATCAGCTTAAAGCAGCTCATGACCAGCTAAGGACCAGCTCAAACCAGCAGCCATGCTTCAAAACATGCCATATGCAGTTTTTTAAGAGGGTGGGAACATAAGCTCCCATCTTTCTACTGTAGAACACAAAAGGAGATATTTAGTAACATATCCAAGCTGTTTTTTCCACACCATGGCAGTGAATGGTGGTGAACCTGTGTCTGCTGGCAAAGGCTCTCCTCTCGTACCCTCTGCCGTTCTACGCCGTGGCAGAAATACTGCAGACGGGTGTCCTGAAGCTCAACCAGTCCGCAGAAGGGTCCGAGCGGTGGACGCTGCTCCTGCGTGGATCCCTCCTCCTCCTCACCCTCATCATGGCGCTGTACGTGCCTCATTTATCCCTCCTCATGGGCCTCACGGGCAGCATGACCGGGGCGGCCATGACGCTTCTGCTCCCGACGCTCTTCTACCTCCAGCTGAAATGGACTCAGCTGGACGTGAGCCGCAGGACTCTGGACCTGCTGATATTACTGCTGGGCTGTTTCTGCAGCATCTCTGGGGTTATATGTTCCATCTAAGGAATGATAACAGCCTTTGAAGACAAATAGATAGCAAATCATGCTCTCTGTCTGTGAGTCTGCGTTTCCGTTTGCTCTGGTTAGTGGTGTTTGGTTGTTAATAAAGTTAAACGGCGCTGTGTCTGGAGGTTAATGAGCCTGCTTTGCTTCCTTCCACAAATCTGACTGTGAAATGTTATCTAGCGTCGAGTGTTGTTGTCATAATTCACCATGTTCATTGCTCAGGCACTTACCAGGCCAATCATGCATGAAAAGCACACGAGATCCTGTTCTACTGTGTGTTTATTAGTCCCTCGTTGTCTCTGGAGTGCAGTAAACAACTTTCGACAGTCAGTTAACTTCATGTAAAAAACAAATCATAGACATACTGCTAGCAACTAATAGGCTATTAAATTATGAGCTTCTGAAACAGCACTTTTTCACAACTGCCTCAGTTTGTGTGTTTTTCTCTCTGCGTTGATGAGAATATCATTATGAAAATACATTTGCTCCTGCAGGACAAACATCAAGGTCAAACAGTCAGTCGTGATCAAGAGTCTTCCAGTCTTTATCAGTAACCAGTTCTTCTGTTCTCAATGAAAACCTCTTTAAGTAATGACTACATAGCTGTAGAGCTACTGGTTAATGTTACCCAGCAGCCCATGTGGCATAAGTGGCATCAGCGCATTAAGAAAGTTGATAATATACGCAGCATGAACTTTCATAACATGTATGGCCTCACATGCTCTGATTCAATATGATTTTTCAGAAACAGATACTTCTTTACATTTACCAGAGCAACAAATTTAGGATATATAAAAGGTTGTGGGAACATTGTTTTGATATGTTTCTAAAACGTTTAAATTTGCAGTTTTCTTTATGTGATTGAAACTTCACCTAGAGGTTACAAAAGTGTTTTTTTTAATGTTCTGCTAATTGTATTTTTACCCAAAATATTATTTTTTTTCAATGCTTATTTGTAATATTCTAGGAAAGTTAAAATGTTCTTTTTCCTTGTCGTGATTAGAACGTTATTTACAAAATGTTCCTTAAATGTTCTACTAACTCTATTTTCTCCTAGAATATAACACTATTTGAATGTTTATTTGTAATTTAAGAATGTTAAAAAGTCTAGTTTTCTTGTCATGATTAGAATGTTATTTAAAGGTTACAAACAGGTTTCATAGAACGTTCAAGTACAAATAACATCGTAAGGTTATTCTAAAAAATTTGTTCTGATAACGTTTTCTAAATGTAATGAGAACACAGTATATCAAACATTAATAAGGTTATAAGCATTCCATAAGCATTACATTAAGCACGTTTTGTCCTAACATTTATGCAACGTTTGTGAATGTTGTGAGAATGTTTCCTGTTTGCTGGGTATAGTCCACTGTACTGTGAATATGTTTTACATCCTCTTTACATCTGCAGTCAAACACAATCCACACATCTGACCCATCAAGTCAATCTATGACACTGTTGCCATAAAAATAAGTTGCTCGAGGAATCTATCACCTTTGTTCATAGTAAAATAAGGTCACACAGAGAAGGGAAAGTCACACAGAGCAAACACTCTCCAATTTCATTCACATATATGCATAGTGACTGATAAACAACCACTAGAGAACCAATGACGTTAGTCCCACCCCAATCTCACTCCATTGGTTGAGTCAGTGTTGCTGTGTTGTGAACATTAAATAAATAAATCAATGTTTTTACCACAGCCTTACACTAAAAATATATAAAACAATTTAATATTCCTTGTTCTCTCTTGATGCTGAACTCCAGTTAGAAAAAGGAAACTATGCCTTCAAGGAAAATGACAGGCTGTGACTACAAAAATGAAATTGGCCATTTTGGAGAAGGTGTGTGATGAAATCTACAAGTATAAATCTTATCCCAGCAGTGGAGACTTTTGTGAAGTGTCAGCGGCACTAGTCCAAAAGCACCTCCGCTTGGCAGAATAGAGATCTTTTAACAGTGCTGTGGATGGACACAAAGACTTCAAATGCAGATAGGAAACCTTATGCACGCTTGACAGTCCTTGGATCCTGTCAATTGCAGTCAATTCCCTGAAAAACAAAGCTACAGTTGATGGGTTTTCAGCGAAAAGTGTGAAATGGCCTGAATGTGGTGAGGCCAATCATACTGTATGCCATCCTTTCCAGCTAGAGAGACAGCAGAGCATCTTCAAATGCAGCGCCTGGTACTTTTTAAGGTGTTGGGAACAAAAACAAAAACAGGCAAAGGTGGAGCAGTCCATGAGAGACTGTGAACACCATTAAAAAACAAACATAAAATTATATAAGGAGTTGTTTTCTTTTGTATTCCTAAATTTAATAGAACTTAATCTGAAATGTCTAAATGACAATTATTATACTGCAGTGAACTGAATGGATGTTAAATGTTCTTGATTGATTTCTTTGTATTATTTATTCATTCAATTGTTGACAGTTGTATTCAAGAATGTCATGCGCCATGCACATTTAAAGCCATTTCACTATTGACTGTTGTTAATACTTCCTCAAATGTCTATGAAATGTTCAAGCTGAACTTATATCAGTGAATTTGGTCTGATGTAGTAAATATTGTTACATCGTTTGACTTTCAAAAGTCTAAAAAGAAGATTTTTTTCCCTCAAACAATAATTCAGTGACATTTTACACAATGAAATTACACTTATCAAAGTTGAAGAAATTGTTTAATATAAAATACTAGATTTGTATTTATTTCAATATTTGTTTTTAAAAATGTGAAATCCAAACTGATCTAGTCATAAGCTGTGATCATAAACACACGCAAAATTTTAAAATAGCATTTCCAGACTGAGAAAAGTCGAAAGCAGTGGAAAGAAAGAAAGAAAGAAAGACATAGATATTTCTATACTGAATATTTTAGATGACCAACTAATGAACAGCAGTTTCTTCTGGAACAAAGTGTCTTTTGTTCATAAAAGGATGTTGAGAGGATCCATAAATACACACACTCAAACATAATATTAGAATCAATCAGTTCCAGCAGTGAGTCCTTGAGAACAGCTCCTGACAGCTTCATTTATGAACACTGATAATAATAACATGCAGCCATGCAAATGTGCCTCAGAATAAAGCTCAAGCATTCTTACAGGAATACTTCAACAATATGACAATTCTGTCATTATTTACTAAGTATAGTTTTTTTTTTCTTCTATCAAGCGCTATGCTGGGTATGTGTCCACCTCCTAAATGTTTAAATGCTGCACAAATGTATCATAAAATAAGTCCATATAACTTATATCATAATTTTCTCCTCTCCTTGTGCTTACAGTATTTTCAAATCAAAAACCCTGAAACACACTGTGACAACATTGATATAAGTGACTGATGCTAAAACAAGCCAGGCACAAAATGTTATGAATATGGGCACCTCATTTTTGGGTGAAGTTGGCATGGTCAGTGTGTTTGTGAAATACAGAGCTTAACTGATCTCACAGCATTTCTGAAAATCAGCTGCATTCGTTTTGTAGGTTCCAGCATCCTGTGACTCTATAGAGGACAATCAGTTTGGAGAACGGATGGATGGATGAATAAAATGTTACCATATATATATATATATATATATATACAGTTGTGCTCATAAGTTTACATACCCCTTGCAGAATATAGGCACGAATCGTCGACAGAAGATAGAAACCAGTGCAAGCAGGAGCAGAGTTTTCATTGATAGAAACTTTAGCTTGACTGTCTGCAAAGGCTCAAATGGGCCCTGCTGTAGTGCTTCTCGGTGAGAAGAGCACCATTCGACGATGAGGTTCCACTACAAGGCGTAAGCGTGTCTCATAGACGGTGCTCTCGCCAAAGTGATGGTGTCAACTACCTCTTAGGGTAGCAAACAGGTCTACCTGAGCGACTCTGAAATGTCTCCAAATCAACTGGATCGTCTGGGGATGGAGTCTCCATTCTCCAGGGAGCACAGCTCATGACAGCTCGTTGGCTGCCTGGTTGTGCAAGCCCGGAATGTGAAAGGCACGAAGCGACCTCAGATGCTTCTGACTCCAGAGGAGGAGGTGGCGGGTGAGTTGTGACATGCGACAGGAGCGTAGACCACCCTGTCGGTTGATGTACGCAATGGTTGCAGTGTTGCCCATTCGGACCAGTACGTGCTCGCCTCGTAAGAGCCACTTGAGACGTCTCAAGGTCAGGTGTACTGCCAGCAACTCTAGGCAATTGATGTGCCAGTGCAGTTGGGGGCCTGTCCAAACCCCCAACACTACAAGCCCGTCGAACGTGGCACACCAGCCGGTGGTGGAGGCCTCCGTTTAAACCATGGCATGCCTGGAGACCTGTTCCAGGGGCACTCCTACCCAAAGAAATTAAGGATCTGATGAAGGGGATGCTTCCGCAACTTTCGTGAAGACACAGAACGACAGGGACAGCCCGGAGGGCAGGACCTTGTACTGATATGCTTGTCCTTCTAACGCGAGCCACGGCAATGGTCTGTGGTGTGGAAGGATCGACACATGAAAATATGCGTTCTTCAGGTCGATCGCTGCAAACCAGTCTCAGGGACGGATGCACCCAAAGATGCGTTTCTGCGTCAACATCTTGAACGGTAACCGGTGAAGGGCCCGGTTCAAGACACGCAGGTCCAAGATCGGTAATAACCCACCACCTTTCTTGGGTACAATGAAGTAGGAGCTGTAAAACCCTGTCTTCATATCTGCTGGAGGGACAGACTCTAACGCATCCTTCACCAGTAGGACTGCGATCTCCTCATGCAAGACAGGAGCATCGGCCACCTTCACTGATGTGAAGCGGATGCTGCTGAACTTGGGGGGACACCGGGTGAACTGAATCGCATATCCGAGTCTGATGGTCCGCAGGGGCCAGCGAGATGATCTGGGTAGCCAAGCACCCAGACACCATACAAGCTGGACCAGCGGGACCACCGACGTACCCGTGGTGGGGCAGCCAGGTGGAACGCAGGGACCCGGTCCGTGGGTGGACCGAAGAGGGGTCTTATCTGGTTCCACGGTTTTGCAGAGGGTGTGTGAGTAGGGCCTTTGATGACGCTCTCGAACTGCCCGCTGCTGCCTGCTGTTGAGAGAGGAGGATGAGTGTGGTCCAGTGTTGGTCCGTCTGCGACTCTCCATGCCCTCTTGGGACCCAGAAACTGCTCTCTCGTCGAGATTTTTGGAAACCAAATTCTCCACCCGGCCCTCCTCCAGGGGAAGGAGAGGTGCATTCACCATCCCCCAAAGAGCAGTTCTCTCTCTACCCGGGCCGCCCGTCCCAGGACCTCTTGCTCTTCCGCAAGACCCGGGAGGGGAGGCATGGTTTGCCCTGCCGGGTGGAGGCGGTATTGGGACACAACTTCATAACGCAACCGACCGCTCCACCGGGGGGACCCCCGTATACCCCCTAGCTGCACCACCGTCAAAAGTGGTGAGGGAGGAGGAGTTAACAGGTCTGAGGTCTCCACTTGAGCCTAGGGCTGTGCAAAAAAATCTAATGTGATTTTCATGCGCACCTCGTCAGTACAGCCGCTCCTGTGATTAGTAGTAAATCTCCAGCATGTGCTTTCAGATGGAGCGGCATTTACTACACAGAGCCGTAGTTCACTGACAAGCTAAACAAAATCGCTTTCAAAATCACAGGCGATTCATTGCTGATTTTTTTGCACAGCCCTACTCAAGCCCTACCCTCACCCCTCGCAACGTCGCCTTTAAAAAGACACACCTGTGAATGCTCTTTTATGGAAAAAGCCCTTTCAGCATGCTGAAGCGCACAGAGGAGATGGCCGCCTGCAACACAAACAGGGGGTAGTGGAGCCTGATGTGTGCAACCCATTTGACACGAAAAAAACACTACCGCTGAAGCACCGTACCACCAACACCAAGAGCTCAAAAGAGCGCGCTGAACTCGTTCAGTCTTCTTCTCTCAGTAGAGTAGTCAGAAGCAGAACGATGTGATCGCTCGGCTCCGAAGCGAAAAGCTGAATATGCGCTACACCGGCTGCCTACCTATACTCATGCTGTGATCAGCGGAAGCTGGTTGCAATAATCGCATGCCAATGTGCATTGGCTCGTTTAGTTTACACTCGAAGTGAATTGGTCTCACTAAGCGAGATCCCAATTCGTCGGTCAACCGACATGACGTCGAGAGTGACCGACTGAAAGGAAACATATGTCATATATTACATTTCAGTATAAGGCATCTCGATTCAGTGAGCCATGCCTGTAAAAGCACAAATATAGCTAAATCTGGTGAGTTGATTTAAAAAAGGGAAAGAAAAAAAATGTTTGCCAGTGGGGTCAGAAAAAACTAAACGCAAGACAAGGCTTACACAATTTCCCTTCTGTGTTTCTAATGTCTAAATGACGAAGAAAAAGCCTTGTGAAGGGTCTAACTCTGCTGTAAATGCTGTATTAAAATCGATGAGGTCAGCACATGTCGACACTAAGGTTCTGCCTGCTGCTATGTGTTCTTTCTAATTAGAATAACATTATCACCGCAGATCCGGGCTAAAGCTGCTGGGACCGGAGCGAGTCTGTGTGAGTAGATCTCATTAAGCCAGCGCAGACTCAAACGCGCAAACAGATGTGCGCGGATTTGTGGACTTGGCACAGGCAGCCGAGCCTCTCAACGCAGCCAAATCCGCAGGCAAGAGATTCAATACGCTTTCGTTTTTCATGGCAAAACGCCCATGTCTCAAGTGCATTCACTCTATTTTCTGTCTTCCTTTTTCTCAGTCATTTTTTCTTTCGTTCTCAGGGTCTTTGTTTGCAACTTACCACCTCCGTGTAACTCTGGCAGCCCACGCGCGCTGCTGCCGCATTATCCACGCGGCAATGTGACGTGCTCTGATTTGAGGAACCGTGCGCTGCAGGGGGACCGAGATTAGAGAACCGTGTGAAGCGGGAGGAAATGTCAGCCGCTGGTTTGAAGGGTTCATGCTTCGGCTGGGGTTGCAACACGAGCTCGAGGCGCATGGGGTCGCGGGCGCAGGAGCCCCGTGCGGTCTCGTATCTAGTGGCGCGGCAAATAATGAGATGTAATGGCCCTTCATCATGCGTAATCAATAGGGGGAATAATACGGACACGGTCAGCGAATGCACCGCAAACTCTTTGAGCGACTTGGAGGACAATTACTCAAGATCCGCTGCAGACAGGCCGTATAAAATCGATGAGGTCAGCACATGTCGACACTAAGGTTTCTGCCTGCTGCTATGTGTTCTTTCTAATTAGAATAACATTATTACCGCAGATCCGAGCTAAAGCTGCTGGGACCGGTGCGAGTCTGTGTGAGTAGATCTCATTAAGCCAGCGCAGACTCAAACGCGCAAACAGATGTGCGCGGATTTGTGGACTTGGCACAGGCAGGCGAGCCTCTCAACGCAGCCAAATCCGCAGGCAAGAGATTCAATACGCTTTCGTTTTTCATGGCAAAACGCCCATGTCTCAAGTGCATTCACTCTATTTTCTGTCTTCCTTTTTCTCAGTAATTTTTTCTTTCGTTCTCAGGGTCTTTGTTTGCAACTTACCACCTCCGTGTAACTCCGGCAGCCCACGCGCGCTGCTGCCGCATTATCCACGCGGCAATGTGACGTGCTCTGATTTGAGGAACCGTGCGCTGCAGGGGGACCGAGATTAGAGAACCGTGTGAAGCGGGAGGAAATGTCAGCCACTGGTTTGAAGCGTTCATGCTTCGGCTGGGGTTGCAACACGAGCTCGAGGCGCACGGGGTCGCGGGCGCAGGAGCCCCGTGCGGTCTCGTATCTAGTGGCGCGGCAAATAATGAGATGTAATGGCCCTTCATCATGCGTAATCAATAGGGGGAATAATACGGACACGGTCAGCGAATGCACCGCAAACTCTTTGAGCGACTTGGAGGACAATTACTCAAGATCCGCTGCAGACAGGCCGTAATTGCAAATCCATTTACTGGGCGCTGAGAATAATGAGGAAACTGCGGAGGTGAAGAGTTTTCCCCTTCTCTCCGACGCAGTCGGTTAATGTCTTTAAACGAGGACAATGCACATATGTTCAGCTAACGCAGCAGAAGCTTTATGATGAAAGTCTTGATAACATATTGGGTCCCTATACGGGAGATGATTAAAGGTGGAGCTCTGGAAAACTTCACTCAGACTTGTCTCATGAAATGTGCACTTGTAAAAACCCAAGTGCTCCTCTGAGGGCGTCTGCCTTCATTTCAGAGCAGTGCTGCTAGTCCTGGGATGTGTAGGACAGTTTGGAATGCTTCTGAATCGTTCAGTGGACGAATCTTAAACTGATGTTATTCTAGGAACTAGCTTAGAGGAAGACACTCATAAGATTGATTCATTTATCAAAGCATTGCCGAATGCCAGCACAGCCAACAGTGTGTGATGTAAAATATGGATAACATGTAGAGCAAGTGCACATAAACTGCTTTCAGCAGTCAGTAAAATCATCATACAGCATATATGCATGATTACAGCCAGAAAAATGCAAACTTTATTTCCAAAATACTAAAATGATACATAGTGTGTCAATTTAATACACATTAGTTGATATCAAAGCATTTGTAAGATATAAGCAGATTAAATAGTCTAGCACATTTAATAGCATTGCACATTTAAGTACAACAGTTTGATCAAGGGATATGTAATTTTGACTTGCTATTTTTTTTTTTTTGGAAATTGACATCAAAGTCATTAAAAAAAAATTTTTTTTAAATATATAAACATTTTTTTATTTATTTATTTTTTATTGTGGCCCATAATGACTAAATGACCCATATCTGGTGACCACAACATCCAGTCTTTACAAAACTTTGTACACATGGACAACAGGACATCATGATTTTTTCATGAATTTCTGATGCTCATGGGCAGCAATTTATGAACTGTCAGCCATTTATTTGTAACTGTGAATCCTGTAATACTAAAATGTTCCACTAGATATACGTTTATGTATAATCATTATCTGTCTATGTGAATGGCTGAATATTTGCTTTTTAGGTGTCTCTTTTGGGTCTTGCACGTATTTTTCCAAGCTCTTTCATCAAGACTTACAATATCAGTGGAGATTCAAGATTGTTGCCTTTGCAGTAAAAACATAAAATTTGGAAATATAAAGGGCAATTGTATCACCTAATCATCCGCACTGCTAAACTGTTAAAAATATTAATACAAATTGATATAAATATTTATTTATAAATACAAATAGAAAAATATATCTGTAATGTTATGCCAGGGCATTTATCCATTAACTTTACAGACATTTCCATTATCCCTAAAACACAATGCAATGAAGTACAAAACTGCACCTGTAAAAGATCAATACGGAAAATTCCTTCATATTAATACAGTACATTGTGCATTTTTTTTTTTTTACAGTGTACATAGCACTTGTACCTCAATGATTACCTGTTACTTCTATATTTTGAATAGTAATAAAACGATGTGATTTATACACTAATCCAGTTGAAACTCTAGCTCTAGCAGCAGATTTCGAAACACTTAAGAAAGATGTTACTGCCGTCACTCACAGTGATTGGGTGCTGCTCAGGGTCTTTCACTGTTAAGTTGCATAAAAGCTGAGCATCTTTCCACAATCCACAGTGTAAATGAGTCAACTAGTATTGGCCATGTTGTGTGTAACACATTAGGGCAAATCAAGAACCATGGCAACTGATAAACACAGACAAAGGAAACATTTGCCTTGTCCAAATACCCACACTTGCGGTCTTGGCCACTTGAGAGTGAGTGTGTGCAACAGGAAGTTAGTGCGCAAACACGCCAAAGAACAGTGCCCTTAAAGCACACTAAATCCACACTATCTCCAATACCGCACCAGAGCGCTATTCCAGGCTTAGTGTAACCCATCATGCATCATATAAATCATGCGATTTTTGTCATGATCTCGCGAGAGGTCACGGAAACCTTTCCAATGTAAGTTAAATATTAATATAATTATTACATAATATTACACATAATTTGGTAGAAAAAACAAAGTGTTACACTTTTTTTGGTGCAAAAATGAGTCGTGGTGATATTTATTTTGTACAACACTTGCAACTGCAATTTAGAGGTTGATTTTAAAATGCAAAGTTTTTAAAATAAAAATAAAGCTGTGTAAATACTTGCATTTTTACAGCACTCTAAGTGTGTCCCATCAGGTAATGAAAAGTCCGACACACACTTGTGGTCATGGGCGACATTAGGGGGGGGGGGGCAATTGCTACCCCAAATTGTTAGTCATGGAATCCCTGATGTCGGCCCCGCTCCATCTTAGCCAAGCGCTAAATACCCTCAACGTGTTTTTGCAACATTGAGCAATGTAACCAATCACAGACATATCTGCTGATTTCTTAAATGCAATGGCCAATTAGAAACGTTTTGTCAGAATTCACTCACCGCTGAAAGCGCCGCAGTTTTGCTCGCTTGTGAATTATCTCATGACTAAGTACAGACGCGATGTAAATAAGAGATTTATTGTGCAGTTTAGAGAGCTTCATTGATTATAACGAAGATGAGTGACTCTTTTTAGCGATAATGGGAGCGCGCTTTGCGCACTTTCTAGGGTATAATCCGTTCAGAATTTGAATGAAACTTTTGTTTTTTCGGACACATAGGCACCCTGCAAAGTTTCGGGAATGACATCCGCATATTTATCGCTTGTGAATTATCTCATGACTAAGTACAGACGCGATGTAAATAAGAGATTTATTGTGCAGTTTAGAGAGCTTCATTGATTATAACGAAGATGAGTGACTCTTTTTAGCGATAATGGGAGCGCGCTTTGCGCACTTTCTAGGGTATAATCCGTTCAGAATTTGAATGAAACTTTTGTTTTTTCGGACACATAGGCACCCTGCAAAGTTTCGGGAATGACATCCGCATATTTATGTGGGATTCACTCTTGAAATAGCAGTGATTGGCAATGGACGGAACATAAAATATGTTGATTTAATTCTGGAACCGGTCCTGGCCAAACCTCCACAGACCGCGCGCGTCCGGAGCGAGATCTAATTCACGAACCAAAAGCGTGTGTAAACTTTATTCAGATCGGGACACATCAACCAGTAATTTCATTTCATTTCCAGTAACGGACGGTAGAAAGGTCAGCAATGAATGGTATGCGATTTATGACAGAATATAGTCCCACAACTGATCGTTTATTTTTTCCTTACGTGTCTCACCTTTGGTAACAACGATTCAAAACATTTCAAGTGACACGGGAAAAAGACACGGAAAACTTCAGTGAACATCAGAAAAGCAACGTGCACATTTCTGGTTAAAAATGAAAGGCCAACAACTGACAAACGGGAAGCATCACCATTCAAGTCAGCAGAAAGAGCCAAAACTAGTCCACAATTTACTAAACGGTGGCAACCACTTTAAGTTATTCTTGACTTTGTTGGATTGACTGCTTTGATGCGTTGCAATACGGTAGGGCATTGTTTTGATGCTTACATCCGAAAAAAAAATACTTTTTATTTTTTTATTTAATTTATATACTCAAGAGTCAAATGTAGCCCATGCTTGTGGTCTTCATCCTCACTTGGGCAAAATACAGGAAATGCATCATATAAGTAGTCAAGTGCAAAGACCGCAAGTGTGGGTATTTGGACAAGGGGTTAGGCTGGCCACACACTAGACAATTTTCAAATCTTAGCCGTTTTTAAAATCATGTTTGATATTTACGATTTGAGTTCGGGGGCGCTCCGTCTCGATTGTGAGCAATTCAATAATCATAATGACACCACACAGTAGAGGATTTTTTGGACAAAAAAAATGGTTTGCGACAAGCCTTGAATCGAGCGACATAAGCATGACACATATGTTCAGTGTGAATCAAAGATGTTATCCCAGCAGCAGATAGTCTCACACCATGCATAACACATTTCCATTGTCTTGTTCCGAGCTCTCTTAATTTCTTTGGTTCTGGAATGTACTGGAATGCCTTGTGATGTCCAATGAGAAAAACTATCAGAGATCCAACAGAGGGCAGTAGGCCTCAGTCGTTGCACATGCACTCCCAGTACGACCCAATTCAAAAAGCAATTATCTGAGTGTGTACTCCTGGGCCGATGAATAGACTGCTTCTAAAGTGCCATATTAACCTAGTTGAGAAGTATCGATTGGGGTCCCAGTCCAAACGAAGAGACACAAGAAAGCGTTGGAAACAGAGACGGTGAGAGAGATGCATCTGTCACTAGACAATTTTCAAATCTTAGCCGTTTTTAAAATCATGTTTGATATTTACGATTTGAGTTCGGGGGCGCTCCGTCTCGATTGTGAGCAATTCAATAATCATAATGACACCACACAGTAGAGGATTTTTTGGACAAAAAAAATTGTTTGCGACAAGCCTTGAATCGAGCGACATAAGCATGACACATATGTTCAGTGTGAATCAAAGATGTTATCCCAGCAGCAGATAGTCTCACACCATGTATAACACATTTCCATTGTCTTGTTCCGAGCTCTCTTAATTTCTTTGGTTCTGGAATGTACTGGAATGCCTTGTGATGTCCAATGAGAAAAACTATCAGAGATCCAACAGAGGGCAGTAGGCCTCAGTCGTTGCACACGCACTCCCAGTACGACCCAATTCAAAAAGCAATTATCTGAGTGTGTACTCCTGGGCCGATGAATAGACTGCTTCTAAAGTGCCATATTAACCTAGTTGAGAAGTATCGATTGGGGTCCCAGTCCAAACGAAGAGACACAAGAAAGCGTTGGAAACAGAGACGGTGAGAGAGATGCATCTGTATTCCATTGGGTTCTATCCTACAGTCGTAATGAGGTCTTGAGCAGGCTGGGACTCTATTCTTCAGTGCTGCTTGTAGCGGGGATGCTTTCCACTGGGCTCTTGAACTCCAGAAAATGTCTCACTTTCCCTCTTTCCCTTTAGTATCTCTCCCTGTCTCTCTCTCTCTAGTTTAAATAGATGCAGATGTCATATTTCTAAAATATTTGAAAATATTTGAGTGTTGTGAGAATATTTAAGGATTATGTTCAAATTAAAATAATGTTCCAGGTCATAACCGTTTAGTCATACAGCATTTAATAGAGTAGAGTTTCACAAGAATCTAGGAACAGAAATTAACTGTCCCTTTAAGGGGCAATATTTGACTTCTTAACTTCTTTGACTTCTTCAATATTTGACAAAATGGCAGATTCTACGTTATGATTTGGTCAGATCGCTTGTCAATCAAGTGTGATCGGGCTTTTTTAATGCAGCTCAAAGATGTAATGAATGCATTTACACTGCAATTACAGCTGCATAAATAATGCTATGAGTTTAATGTGTTAAAAATAAATAGTGAAACATTATTTAACATTATTTAACCCTTAAATGCATACCTCAGGTCTTTAGCGACCCAGGGCATCATTCACTACCCTCTCCCTCCTTCATTTTTTAAAGTTAGACATCAACTTTATTAGTATTCCTCAATCTATCCATTATAAACAATATAACAAGAAAAAAATATATATGTAAAATAATGCCTGTTTTCTGATACATTTTTTGTAAAACGTGTATAGGGTCGCTAGAGACCTGAGGTATGTAAATGTGTAAGTATATATAATTTTGCTGGTAATATAAATATACAAAAACAACAACTATTGCCCCCATTTCTTGAGTTGTGGTGGCATTTTTGCCCCAAGCCCCCATTCATTTCTGACACTGCAAGAACTGTTCCAAACCTATAACTTTCTTTCATTGAACACACACACACCAGAATGTTCGTGATGCTGTTTTCTGGACGAAACCAAATGCAGCATAAAAGTAGCATCACAGCAGTTCATATAACTTATGGACTGTATTTCAAGACTTTTCAGGCATGTGATAACTTAGCATGAGAATCAGAGCAAAATTATTTATTTATTGTGCTTATTCTCAAAAGGCACATCAAGGTCGGATATGAATTTCATGTTTCATCATTGGCCCTTGTGTGTCTTTTTTAAAAGGAAGTATAGATCCTATTTTTAGATTAAATAACCTTTGTAGGGGTAGTATGGTCAATGAAAACAATAATATTGTTCCCAATAGTATGGTGTATAGTGATAATTGCCAAATTAATAAAGTTTTACAAGAGCAGGCCAAAGAATGCAAATGAAAATGCATTTGAGAACAAGCCAATTAACTAATAAATGTATCCAGTGTGAGTCAGAATTACAATAAGAGAGAAAGCAAGCGTGAGCGGCGATGGAGCAACATTCAACGTGCAGACCTCCCTTCCTGCTCCTGTCAATCAAATGGCCCCTCTGCCCTTCCTGAACTGATGGGGGTCAAAGATGGATGTGGACAAAAAGGAAAGTCCATCTGACAGACAACAATCTCTCATCTGTGCTTCATGTGGAGGGAGGAGAGCGAAATGAAGAGTGGATGAGCACAGCGGGATCAGACGGATGACAAGCTAGTCCAATTTAAGATGGCCCAGGATCACAGCGCTCTCTCTTATCACATCAGTGACACACACACACACACACACACACGCACACACACACACACACGCACACCCACACACACTTGTGCTCTTCCTGTTTTATAGGGCCAATTTTGCAATTAGAAATATTGGTGACAGCAGATGCAAACCTGTGTGTGTGTGTGTGTGTGTGTGTGTGTGTGTGTGTGTGTATTGTGAGTTTATGGAGATTGGACTCATGGGGGACTCACATAGTGTATACATTATTTTGATGCATCATATTTACATATTTTCTCTTCACGTGCTGAATTTTCACATTAACGTAAATGAGAAAGCACTTTTCACTCGACTGCGAGCGGCCAATGGGGATATTATGATCAATCTCAAATCCAAAACACAATCAGAGCCGCATCCCTCCACTGAATCTCTCTCTCTTTCTATCTGTCTGCTAGTGAAAGTTATTCCAGCACATTAAACTGAATATAAACAAAGAGAGTATTGTGTGAGAGAAACAAAAGCCTCTGGCTCCAGCATATATACACACACACTCCATGCCAGCCTCATCCTTCTCCTCGCTCGCCGTGAAGCGGGAGCCGTCGAGTCCTGGAACAAAGGAGCATGAGTCCGTATGGATATGATTAAAATGTGCTTACTGATTATGATTAATGCCATTGTGAAAGTTAAAAGAGTGCACATATTAGCTCACAGTTCGTCAGTAGACACACACCTCAGCAATTTCTGTCTCTCACACACATCACTCTCCCAAATCCTCCGTTTATTGCATTTTACATACATCACATTCTAGGATCAATCCACATTTTCAAGACTGGGCACATAAAATGAGATCACTGAAAAATAAATAACTGAAAAATGATCTATGATGTGGCTTGCTTCAGTTGATTTGCTTTGCAGTAAAATTCCTAAACATCCCAACAACTGAATTGGTTCTATTTGATAATATATTAAGGCTTACAGAAAATATTGACTACTATTATCTACTTTACTATATTTTACCCCATAGGCAAATACATTTATCTTGTTTCAAGGATAAGCTTCACTCTTTTGTTAGATGTATACTTAAAACAATAAAGAACAATTTGGCAATGTGATAAACGAGGGGAAGTTGAAAACAAGTAGTGTTACAGGAACCAATTTTACTTTTCAAGTATCTTGCTTTAGGAGTGTTTACACATTTTATTGGCAAACAAGCCAGAAATACTGATTAAGAAATTGATTTTATGCAGTATGGTGGTTATGATGTATAAAAAAAGCACCCAGCCTCAGTAATGTGTGTGTGTGTGTGTGTGTGTGTGGAGCAGTAGGAGTGCTAATATTTATGCCTTCTCTGCCTCCCTCATTCACTTATGCAGCAGCCGAGGTGAAGAATGTGACATGTTAATTTCTAATGTTAAAGGCTCTTTTTTATTATCACCTTTCATGTGACAAGCTCTCATTTTGTTGCTATTCCAGTTGCTGGTGAAGATAATTACATGCTAGTTAATTGCGTAGAATTTGGATTGCAAATAGGACGGTTGGTCTTTGAAGCACAGATGAAGGCAGGTGAAGAGAATCAGAGTCACTGTGCAGGAACTTCCTCAACAAAAAGTACGATATTACTGTAGTGATGTTACAGGTAGCTAATGATTACTATAGTTATGTGCTGATGGATGGATCACCATACTCTTGTTCCATGTTAGTTCAAGTGTTCAAAGAATACTGTTATATGGCACACATCCAACAAAAACATGGTTTTAGTAATGCATGTCTAGAGCAACATGGTAGTGTAACCTCAACTAACAGGAAATGTTTTCAGAACATTCTGGCAAGATTCTCTCAAAGTTAAAAACAAACTTTCTTCCAGCAATGGTAATAGAATATTCTTTCAAAGTTAATAACATTCTCGAAACATTAGCACAAAAACATTTATTTATTGTCCTTTTTTCTGAAACTTTTTTTTTGTTTGAATGATAGCATGTACAGGGTGAAAAGCAATGGTCCTAGTACTGAGCCATGTGGTACTCCATACTGAACTTGGAAGTAACTTTCCCAAACTTTTTACAAAATGATCAAATGGAACATTCCTTTAACGTTTTCTCTAACATTCACATAACCAAGAGCATTATTTTACATTTAAAAAATGGCACCTTTTAAACATTCAGAGAACATTAGAAATAACGTTTTCAGAAATTAACAGGACCATTATAAAGACATGCTTTTGTTAACTGGGATGGTGTCACATCAAAAAAACAAACAAACATGATATCACAGTATATGTCCAAAAATAAGATAACAATACATCAATACGATACGTCAAACACACACACACACACACATATATCTGCACCATGATACTACTTTCAAAACAAGACTGTAATGTAGCAGTGCTAGTATAATCCTATACAGTTACTACTACAAAAACACTATGATCTAACAGTAATACTAGTCAAAAAACAACATGGTACTACTATGGTAACTTTCAGAAACCATGGTTGTACGTGAGACATGCACAGTCACCCTTTAAAATACCATATTGCATGTCCAAAATCTGTAATACTATAAAAATGATAATACTTATAATAACCAAAACACTGTAGTGTTGCAAATTCTTGGCACATGCCAAAAAATGGCATAACAACTGTCAAAAACAAGGTAATACCATTTTCAACATATCAGAAATATGGCAGTGCTATGGTAAATGTCCACAAAAACCGTGTTAGTACCATAGTGCATCCAAAACAAGTATATGGTACTTTTTGCTTGTTTTCTACAAGTTTTAATTAGGTTTGTGAAGACACAGCCGTGGTAAGGCCTCCAGATGACTGGCCAAGCATGCTACGCACACGGTGCGCCTGTGTTTTGCTTGCTTTCGGTTTTATCATATTTGTCAGCTCAGCTGTGTGCAGGAATAAGAAGCAGGCGAGTTTAATCTGCTGCGGGAGAGATCTGATGAAGGCAGGCAGCAATAAGAGCAGATCTCATTAACATCGCCGTGTAGCTTTATCCTAATGAAGTTATGGACACAGCCAAAGCAATTACACATGCAAATAGAATTAGCTAAAGCAAAATAGCAGGCCGTTTGGATTGTGTTCTCACATTCAGAAATCAAAAACATTCGCCAACCTTTTAATCAATAAAGGAGTTGACGCTTTGCCACATCCTATTAATGGAAATCCCGTAATAATTATTAACATGGGTGCCTGTAAAACCAAGAAACATCAGATGAGATCGCCTACAGGGTGATACAAATATTGTATGTCTTATTTTTTACAGATTTAAGGGCCGTAGACTTAACTAAAACACTGTGAAAATCATGTTTTTCATCAGTTTTTCATGTAATATGTTCATATATAGAATGTCAAAACAAAAAATATCGTCAACCCTAATCAACAAAATACTACTACATAGTACTAGAATATATATATGACATCTTATAATCTTATACACTTTTGGCTTTTAAGAAAATTGATCTTACATCTATTACATATAGATTTGTATGCAAGAAGTGCCACTTATTCACAGACTTTAAAAGATGTGTATTTTTGCCTGCAGTCTAGCACTTTTAACTTAGTGAAATTGAACTGATCCAAAAGAGTTTAAATGGAAAATCATTGGTGTTTTAATAGAGCTCAGATTTATCACAGCAGAAACGGCGGGCAGATAATTGCACAGCAGTGAAGCGCGTACCAAACCCTGCTTGATAGAAAGCACCGTCATGCTTACTGCTGATCAATCTGGCACCTTCTCATCCTCTTTATAACCTGCTGTCAGGACAAATTACAGATGTAAAATGTGCCCCAGGCAGAGTGATGTGCATTATGGACTGTCCAGACTCACGGCCCAGAGTGAAATGTTGTGAAAGTTCAAGTTTTTCTGTTTTACAGGCCAGCTGCAGACTTTGTGCTGTCCCTGAGGGAATCAGTTGTCTGTCAGAAGTACACAATCATGTCAAACTGCCGTCCTTGAGGAGCAGAAAGTGTATTTATTTCAGCAGATGAATTGGCAGGTTTGATGTAAGAGACTCAACAGATGCGGGTTTGGAGCGGCTGAATAAAAATCAGACAACAGATCCATCAATATAGCCTGGATTTGAATGAAATGAGTGAATGAAATGTGTGTAATTAGAGAAGGTATGTGTATATTTTGTTGTATATTTTAGAAATGATGAGGTCCCTAACTGCATGTCAAATAAACTATTAAAATAAGCCTTTATTTAGCAATGAGCTGTGAAGCAAACGCTCCAAACGAGGAATGAAACTGCTCTCAGCTGAACTCCACAAGCAGGACAGAGCATTCCCTGGCACTAACAGATCTCCAGTAGGTGCTTTCACACATGCGGTCATACATTTAACATCATTTCTTTATTTAGCGGTCATGTGTCAGCAGGGCCTAATATCAAAATGATGCTTAAGGGGTTGTAAAATCCTAGGAAAATTGCATGCTCTGTGTGAACAAATTTAAGGCCGATATACTCACAGCAAAGTTCTTTTACATTCTTCGTTTAGGGGTAAAAAGTTGTTTGAAATACTTTTGCTGAAGTTTAATGTTAGTGAACATCCCAATGCCATCCATCCTGATGGAAGTGGCGTTTAGATGTAAATATGTGACCCTGGACCACAAAACCAGTCATAAGGGTCAATTTTCTGAAATTGAGATTTATACATCATCTGAAAGATGAATAAATAAACTTTCCATTGATGTATGGATTGTTAGGATCGGACAATATTTGGCCAAGATACAACTATTTGAAAATCTGGAATCTGAGGGTGCACAAAAATCTAAATATTGAGAAAATCATCTTTAAAGTTGTTCAAATTAAGTTCTTGGCAATGCATATTACTAATCAAAAAATAAGTTTTGATATATTTACGGTAGGAAATTTACAAAATATCTTCATGGAACATGATCTTTACTTAATATCCTATTGATTTTTGGCATAAAAGAAAAATCGATAAGTTTGACCCATTCAATGTATTTTTGAGTATTGCTACAAATACAGGTGCATCTCAATAAATTAGAATGTCTCGATTTTATGTCATGTATTATATAAAGTGTTTATTATAAACTGTTTAGTTGCAGTCCTGGATGTTGATTAGTAGTCTAAAAACACAATACAGTAACAGCTACGGTATGAATATATATTCACTCTGTCACGTATCATACTGTACCTAATAAGACACTTTAGTCATGACCACATTCTCAATATAGCATGACTGCTCATACACTATTACAGATCCATTTATAATAAAACACTAAATGGAAACACTTGACAATAAGTTCTAATTTGTTAACACTAGTTAATGCATGAACTAACACTGAGCAGTATGTGTTTTTACAACATTTATTTGTCTTTGTTAATGTTAGTTAATAAAAATAAAAAGATCAGATCAGGTCTGGGTTCAGCGTTCCCTGCAGGAAATAAATATCATGTACTGTTGGAAGAGAAACACAACTCTGACTCCTGAAATATTATGGGAACATCTTTAATCAATAAAGCTGATATCAACAAAAGCACTGGGTGAGTGTGTAGTGGGGTAAGCTGTGCCAATCTGTAAATTGCTCTGTAGGCAAAGAGAAATGAGGTAAGGGTGCAAGTATGTCTGTTATGTTAAGAGGACATCATCTTTAACATACAGCCATGAAACAAATGACTGTATTTAAATGCAACTTCATCATACACATGCAATGTGTACAAGCACTGCCCTGAGCTCCTGAAGATCTTATGGAAGATCCTGCAAGTGGTGTGATGCAGGGGCACAGTTGCAAACCAGTGGAGGCACACAGAGGGAAACAGGATACCGAAGGAGGAGAACTCAACCAAACTGGAGCAGTTCAGATCCATCTTGCTCCTCAGCGTGGAAGGGAAGATTTTCTTCAGTGTCCTAGCCCAGTGTTTCCCAACCGGGGTGCCGTCTGTCGAGAGCAGGGGTGCCGTGTAAAAAAAATCATTTTTTAATATTTTTAAATTGCTAAAATGTTCAAAAAAGCATCTATTATATAATATCCATTTCTGATGTGGCCAATAATTAGAGATGCACCTAAATTTCAGCTGCCGAAAATTAGTTCATCGCTCAGGTTTCACTTTCACGTGGTGTGACGCTCTGCGTATTATCCGCTCTATGCGTGTGTGCGCTCCGCTCAGTCGCTCCACTCGTATACCGTTCATGCGAATCGGAACAGCAAAGTCCACTCAAAAATTGAGCCGACAGGAAACATGGATGCAGTACAGTATTGTTTCTGTCTGCAATAGCCCTACTGTGCTGTAACATGGTGTGGTATATGGGCAACTCTGGTAACGCTGCCCTCTCATT